>NW_015168668.1:360887-503669 GCF_001447785.1 Gekko japonicus | reverse complement strand
CCAGTCTCTCTCCCCCCCCCCGGCCCGCCAAACCTTCTCCCTCTGTGGCGGCGGCGGTGAGGCAGTTTGCAGAGCGTTTCTTTGCTCCTTTAAACATCCCCCCGATATTTTTTACAGGGTTTCAGATTTTTGTGCACACCTGGGGACCGCCCCACGTGTGCACAAAACTCTCCCTCCCCCCCAGGTATCCGCACACCAGGGGGCGACTTGGCTATTAGATATATAGATATAGATATATATGTCTATTTTGCAGTTGTGTTTTAATAGGTTGTAAACAATAAGTTGTTGTTAAGTGTATTAAGTAAATTGTTTCTTTTTTGAAAAATAAAAAATGTTAGTATTAAAAAAAAATGGTCCCTTCCCCACTCAAAAACACAGGCAATGTCTCAATGACTGGCTGTGATTAAACACCCTCAATGCCCAGAAGAATCTAGCTGGCAACCATTTCTACCTTAAACCTATTGCTCCCCCAAGATTTGATTATCAGTTCACTCCTGGATGTTTGTTCACTCTCTAAACCAGCCAGTGACCAGTTCACTCCAGTCACTTATTACCACAGCCCTTGGTGTGCCATTTCTGCATCTATAATTTTCCGACCTGGCAGTTAAAATTAAACTGTCCACTATGATTCAAACCTTTGTGTGTGTATTGCTTCAGTGTCAAGCTGTCTAAGGTAAAGGTTTCCAGCATCTGTGTATGTGCCTCGGGCTCTCTGCACGCCTCTTGCTTTTCATGATCTATTTTTCTAAATAAAGATTTAGACTTTGATTTTAGTTTCTGCTAGCTTTATTTCTGGGAACCTCCCCATTCCCATAATGAATTGCTACCACCAAATTCTTGGTGTTTGTATGCAAGAAGCGGTGGTCCCTAATTTATCCAGATAATTGCGTGTGTACGCTCTTAACAAGCAAGGGGAATGGTTCCAAACACTGGGGGTCATACACATGTAGGTCATTTGAGTAGCATCAGTAAGGAGCAGATCATAGATGAAATGAAAGATTTTGGCCTGAGACCTTGGAGAGCTGTTGCCAGTATGAGTAGACAATACTGACTTTGACAGTATGAGTAAGACAAAACTGACTTTGATGGATTAGTATAAGGCAGCTTCATGTGCGTTCTCTTAATTTTCAGATCCAATCCTATCACAGTTAGGGTCGTACCAACCGTATTTTCATTGAACATAAAGGGAGACAGAAACCAAGAAGGGGCGTCACACCAGAATCTTTATGTATTAAGATACTTGGCATCAAATTCTAAACCATGCAGTGACAGTCAAGGGGAACAAGCAGAGGACCTTCAAGAACTTGCAGGGGCATTTCATTTTCTCCTCTCCACACAGCTTCTTTTTTCCCTTCCCTGGCAGTCTCCGTAGCCTCTCCCCTTTTTCCTGCTTTCTTCTCTCCTTCCCACCCCACCAAACTACCTTTATATCCCTCCTCCATGTGACAGTCTACACCCAGGGAAACTATGACTCAGCTGTGTAGTGGGTAACCTGCAGGGACTTGCAGGAGTTACCTCACTTTCTCCTGTATCCCCTTCCCCACACTATCTTCTCTTCCTGGCAGCCCCCATGTCCTGACCTTTCCCTGCTTCCTTCTCTCTTTTCCACTCACCCACCAACCTACATTTTATCTGCCCCCTTCTTCAGCTACATTTATTATTTATTCACTTCAATTATATCCTGCCTTTCTTTACAATGGGGACCCAAAGCAGCTTGTATCATGCTCATTTGTATCGATCCCCACGCACCAGGCCGGGCACACGCTTGATTTGATCTTCGCTGCGGGGATTACAGTGGACTGGATTACTGCAGCGGCAGTACCATGGTCGGACCACTATACCCTGAAGGCTCATCTGAATGTCCCATCCTGACCCTGTTTAGGTGGTGAGCAGATTTTAGCACGCCCGCAGAGCCAAATGGATCCTGTATGGCTTCAGATGGCGATTTTAGCTCGCCCGCGGAGCCAAATGGACTTTGTACGGCTTCAGATGGCTCTGCGGGATCTGATGCCCCCTGGCGGCTCATTAGATGAGCTTGTGGGGGACTGGTATGACCGGCTTTCCACGGCCATCAATGAGATCGCTCCCCGGCGCCCTCTGCGCCCTCGCACTAGGCTAGCCCCCTGGTATACCCAGGGGTTGCGGCTTATGAAGCAAGAGCTAAGACGGCTAGAGAGATGGTGGCAGCGTGCCCGCGACGACGCATCAAGAACATCCTATAGGACGTTTATGAGATCCTATGAGGTGGCACTCAAGGCTGCTAAGAGAGAATTCTATGCAGCCACGATTGTCTCTGCGAGCTCACGCCCACCCCAATTGTTTAGAACAATTCGGTCCTTGACAGCTTTGCCACAAGGCAGACAAAACAGTAGGGAATTGGATATTGGCTGTGAGGCTTTTGCGAGCTATTTCACAGACAAAGTCTTGGCGTTCTGCCGTGACCTCCCAGCCACAGTTGAAACAGTGAGCGAACTTGAGCCCCCTTGCACGTCTTCACAGGGTTTAGAATGTTTTGACCCACTCAGTCTGGAGGAAGTTGATAGACTGCTTGTATCTGTGCATCCAACCACATGCTGCCTTGATCCGTGCCCTTCCTGGCTCATTAAAACGGGCCACGAGGGGGTTTTGAGGTGTCGTAAGGGAGATTGTCAGCAAGTATCTCTCAGAGGGGCAGTTCCCTGAGGCACTCAAGGAGGCGATGGTCCATCCTCTCTCGAAAAAACCCTACTCTGGACTCGGCTTAATTGGCCATCGGCCGGTGTCTAATTTGTCCTATTTGGGCAAATTGATTGAGAGGGCGGTGGCGGCACAGCTTCAGAGCTTTCTGGATGACGCTTCTGTCCTTGATCCACTCCAGTCTGGCTTTCGCCCGGGTCAAGGGACGTAGGCGGTGTGGCGGCACTGTTGCTATTAGATCTGTCGGCCGCCTTTGTTATGGTTGACCACCAGTTGCTGACCCACTGTCTCGCCGATGTGGGGATACAGGGGCTCACTCTTCAATGGCTTGCCTCTTTGCTCCAAGGTTGGGGACAGAGGGTGGCGATAGGGGAACAGCAGTCCTGGAGGCACCCACTTGAGTGTGGTGTGCCTCAGGGAGCAGTGCTTTCCCCAAGGTTGTTTAACATCTACATGCACCTCCTTGCCCAGATTGCCAGGAGGTATGGGCTGGGTTGTCATCAATATGCAGATGACACCCAGCTCTATCTGATGTTGTGTGGCCGGTCGGGCTCTGACCCAGAAGATCTGAACTGGGCATTACAGCCCATGGCTGGGTGGCTCAGGTTGAGTCGGCTGAAACCCAGTGAAGATGGAGGTCCTGTGCCTGAGTCGGGGCAGTTCGGGGTTGGGGATCCCTCTCCCGACCTTCAATGGGGCACCGTTGGTGCCAGCGTCGGAAATTAGGAGTTTGGGAGTACTCCTGGATCTCTCCCTAACTATGGAGGCCCAGGTGGCAGCCACTGCCAGATCTGCATTTTACCATCTTTGGCAGGTTCGGCAGTTGGTTCCCTTCCTCGACCGCGATGACCTGGCTACAGTGATCCATGCGACAGTCACCTCAAGGTTAGACTACTGTAATGCTCTCTACATGGGGCTGCCTTTGTCGCAGATCCGGAAGCTCCAGCTAGTGTAGAACGCAGCAGCCAGGCTGCTGATGGGCGTCCCCAAGTGGGAGCACATCCATCCTGGGCTGAAAGTGCTGCACTGGCTGCCAATAGCATACCGAATCCGTTTCAAAGTGCTGGTACTTACCTTTAAAGCCCTATATGGCCAGGGTCCAACTTACCTGAGGGCAGGCCCGTAGCTAGAATTCTTTTAGTTTGGGGGGCCTTTTAAAAAGTCAGGGGGCACTGAAATTCACACATGGCTCCTGCTTCTTCCCCAAAGCATTTAAAGAGTTCCTTTAAATGCTTTGAGGGAGAAGCGGGGGCTACACACCTGTACTCCAAGTCAAGTGCAGGTGGGCATGGCCTCTCCCAAAGTCTGGGCACCTTAAGAAGAAGTCAGGGGGGCTGGGCCCCCGGAGGCCCCACTGTAGCTACAGGCCTGCCTGAGGGACTGCCTTTCCCCACATATACCCCCCAGAGCACTTTGGTCGGGGACACAACATCGCCTGGTGATTCCAGGCCCCCGGGAGGCAAATCTTGCTACAACCAGGACCAGATCCTTTTCAGTGGCGGCCCCTACCTGATGGAATGAGCTCCCGGAGGAGATCAGGGCCCTGTGGGACCTTATGCAGTTCTGCACGGCCTGCAAGATGGAGCTCTTCCGCCAGGCTTTCATATAGGGGCCACCACTACCACCACAACCAATTGGGAGGACAACAACGGGGTTAGGGATGGTCCTTGGAAGATCTGCCATAATATTGCATGGCACTGGTACCACTGGACTGGCCTTGGACCATCTACAGGACAATATCACCCCCAATGAAATGACTGATAACGATCATGAAATTATTCGGAGACCATCTTGTTTTCCTGGAGCACTTTATATTTGGTTTTGTTGGTTTTTAATGGTTTTATTGTTTTATCTTGTTTTTATGTATGGGCACGCCCTCTTGTAAGCTGCCCTGAGCCCGCTTGCGGGGAGGGTGGGGTAAAAAATGTTTAAAATAATTTTTTTTAATAATTTTTTAAAAACCCTGTACACATGCTATTTTCCTGATTAGAAATCACCTCCACGGGCTGTTTTAAGCACCAGGAGGGAAAGAAGAGAGAGAGACCCATATTGTGCCTGTCTTTCCCCCCCTTTCCATTGCTTAAAGCACTGTACGTGTGTGAGTGGGGAGGATTTCTAAACAGCGAAAAAGCACCAGGGGAAGAGGTGCTTCTCAAGCACCACAGTCCAGCTCAGATCTGTGTCTTCTCCCTCTCTCCCTCCCTCCATTATGGTTGTTTTTGTAGTCCTATGAGACGTCTGGGCATCCAAACAGGAATCCCCAGCATCATATGAGGTTTGGCACTTAGACCAATGGAAGATCAGAGCTCTGTGTTCTGTGTTGGTGCTGTCCTAGTATCAGGATGAAGACAGCATTAGTTGCTGTGGTGGATGCTTTTCTTACAGCTTGGCATTGGTAGTGCTTTCATATAGATTTGTGTTAGATCTGTCAGTGGCATTTGATGTGGTTGATCACTTGATATTACTAGCTCAACTACAAGATGGGGTAGGGATGAGTGATGGAAGCAGTCTGGTGGTTCTACTAGGTAGAACTCAAAGAGTTTCCATCACATATTTAGAATCAGCTCCCTGAAATTTGACCAGTTGGGTATTAGATGGCTCTACTTTGCTCCCTCTGTTTTTCAGTTGTTATGTCAGGCTATTCATTGAAATCATGAGGAGCTTTGGGGTTGGGATAGGGTCATCAGCAAACTGGTGAAATCCAGCTCTCTGTGTTATTAACTCAGCACAACAAGCAGCTGTCTCCATCTTGAACCAGTCCCTTGATGCAGAGTCATGCTACTGTAATCTCAAGGTGGGATAACAGTAACATGTTCTATAGAGAGCTGTCCCTGAAGACAACCTGGAAAAATGACTGGGGTCAACTGATACGGCAATATTATATCTTTCTTGAACAGAATCCATGGGTTGCTTATTTGTGTCCTTGTTCATTTCCTGGTGTTTTGTTTTTAACCTTTAAAACCCCACATGTCTTTAGGACCCACATATCTGAAGGAGTTTCTTTCCCTGTAGAAACCCATGTATTAGTTGTATTCCTCAGAACAGCTGTAGTTTTTAGTTCCTGCTCTCAGGATGGTTTGCTCTATTGTTGCCCATGCATGGACTTTCTCTGCATTTCCCCCATCATATGGAATGCCCTCTAGCGAGGAAGCTGGGGGGGCTCTGACTTTGCCAATTTTGGGAAGAAAATATAAGGCAATTATTTTTCAGAGGGCATTTGGGTGATTTTTTTCAAATGGAGACACGGCTGTTTGAAACTTTTGTGTGGGTTGAGTTTGTGATTGATTCTATTTCTGTTGCTTTAATTACATTGCTGTGGTTGTGTTTTAAATTGGTAATTGTCATTGGGCAGACTGTCACCGTCCCCTTTGGTCTTAAAAAAGGCAAGGTAGGATAGTAACATCATACTAAATAATCATGTGATGTGCTACAGCTCGTCTTATGGTTTGGGTCATTCTTTTCTGCGCCAGCACAAAGAATCCAAAATGAAATTTTGGATAAAGTTGCTCCACTTGCCACTACACAAATACTGAGCATAAACCACCACTCAAACTGCCACTGCATACAAATGGCTTATCATATGATAACAGATGCCTTGGAGGGTGATTTAAAGCTACCTTCACATTGTGGCCTTAAACTAGATTATCTCTGTGACCTCATCTAGCCATAAAACCTGTGAATGTATCAAACATTTGTCAAAGCTGATCCATAACTTTCATTGGCTCTGCTACTTGCTTTTGTTTCATCACAAGGTCCTCTGGACATACAATCTGATCTTCCTTGTCATTTTTTGTTTTGTTTTGTTTTTTGCAAGGCCCTTCTTTTAAAACCTCTCCTTTAACCTCCCAAGCCTGTTTCCCCTCCCATGTATTGGATACATTCCTGGCTTTCTCCTTTTCTTCCTGCTATGCTCAGAGAAAAGCATTTGGGTAGCATTGCCCTTGTCATATAAATCCCACCATAATTCTCTCTTTCCTGTTAAGCGAAAGAAAATAAACGTGTACGGCTGTTACTGGAAGCCAAGCTGTGGGACTGCTTTAAATTCTCTTCTTATTGAGTCTGGGCTGAAAATCATTCAATTCTGCTGAGGACACAGATATGCGTTTGCACACACACACATGGGTGGGGGGGGTGTTGGAGAGCAAGAGGCAGGCGTATATAAATATCTCCAGCTCTCCAGATATCCGTCAGATTTATTCCTCTGCCAAGCCTGCAGAAAATTGACTTGTTTCATGGAGGCAGGCTATTGACACATTACCGCAAGGAGGGTTAGGAGAGAAAGCAGTGAGACCGGCGCCCCCTCTATTAGACGATAATGTAATCAGCAGTGTGGGAAATGAGTGTGGGTAAAATGGCATCGCTGACATTTATATTAGAGGATATTGATGGTGGGAGCTGTGACCGCATCTATCCTACCTCCCGTTTGCTAGGATTGACACAGACGGCTCTTGTTTGGCTGGATTCTCTCTCTCTCCCTTTCTTCTTAGCTGGGTGGCTGGATGCTGTCACAGCAGATAGATAATTGAAAAATGGATCTCACCTTTCCAGCAAACAGGAGTGGTTCAGGCAATTACTGCAGAGGTTACCTACTCAGTCTGAAGGCTTCGTCTCCGAGAGAGATTCAGAGGAAATTGGATTTTACATGGATGTTTTATTCTGGCAGCAGTTTTAGTATAAATAAAGGCAAGGAGACAGAGAATAGGTGTAAGGATGAGTGAGAAGCGCACAAAAGGGACTTGACAGAGAGACAGCATGTGTGTGTGCATGCATGCGCGTGCGCCTGGGTGAGATTAATATACCGGTTTCCAGCCCTCTAGGGAATTTCTGGTTTGTTGTGCATGGTATGTGCACCTCTCTCTCTCTCTCTCTCTCTCTCTTTTCTTGTTTTTTGTGTGTTGTATGTGCCCCTCTCTCTCTCTCTCTCTCTCTCTCTCTCTCTCTCTCTCTCTCTCTCTCTCTCTCATTTAATCAGAGGCTAAAAGAGGTTAACTTCCTCAAGGCCACACAGCTAAACCTGCCCTTGGAAGAAAAAAACGAGAGGAAAAAATCCCAAAAGAATTTTTAAAAAATGGGAGGGAGGAGAGATAACAAGGAAGGAACACAGAGCCCTCATCAAAGGCACGTGGACAATGAGCGTCTCCCCCCCCCCAATACACAATACTTGTATTTGCCATCCTAAAGACTGAACCAAACAAGGGCCTGAGCTTTAATACATCCTACTGAGATAGACCATCTCACCCACAATTCCACCACCCATAGAGCAATACTTCTCTTCTTGAAAGAGAGCCACACAATGGGCCAGAATACTCTGGTGTTTAGCAATCACTTCTACTTTCCAGGAGTCTGACGTTCAGGTTCAACCCTCAGAGTAGGGTATGTGCTTCTCTATTTTAGCTACTAGCTTTTGACATTCTAGGGGATGGGTTCCCTAAATAGGGGTGCCAAATGTCTAGCCCCTTTAACAGAGACTTAATATGTAGAAATGGGCAGTTGAAAATTTTCATGGCATGGAGGCAAAGAACGTTGCCAGATAGATGCTGCAGATCAAACTGATATTAAAGGGACAGCTAGAGGGACCAGATTCAAAACTGGCAATCCTACCCCTTTTGGGATGCCTGCTGCTGGCAAGTTCTGTCTCCTGATGCCAAGGGTGCAATTGGTGAGAAATATCATAAAACTAGATGGTTGCTTTATTTTGAACTTGTTCTGTGTTATTGCTTCACCAAAGGAGCCTGGTCCTAGCACTAGTATGTAGCACTATGTTTGCAATTTACCTATTTCCCTTATTTTTTTCAAAGGGAAAATACATTTAATGGGCCTCTACATGTCTGCGGGGGGTGGGGGTGGTTTGCAGTTGGATACAAAGAGGGACCTGGTCCAACTTCTCAGGGCTTTCAAGAGGAGACTAGCGAGACAAACTTCTGGAGTCCCTGGTTGCTGCAGGGGCCCATGGAGCCAGGAAAGTCATGTGTTGTTTCCATTTGGTATTTGGGTTGGGACTCAGTGATGGGGGGGGGGGGGGGACTTGGGTACACAGCCTGAGACAGTGATCAGAGATGCTCTGTTCTGTCCACATTGAAATGCAGATGGAATGGCAAACTTTCATCTCCACCACATCATGCAAAAAGACATCACAACGTATATTTTGCAATGCAGATGCCCCTCTGGATGTACATCTGCTGCCAGTCTCCCTGTGTTGTTCCTGATCCAGCAGGGGACTTGGTGCGCAGAAAGCTCTTTCCATGTGCTGATTTCACTTGCTGTGTCAGGGCATTGTTGTCTAAAATGCCTTTGAGTAAACAGGTGAGGTTTTATTTTTCAGATAAGGTTATTTTCACAATTTTCATACCTACAAAAATTTGCTTACACAGTAAACCTTTCCCAAATAATACTTGATTGTTTGTTATCCTGCCCCTTTACCAGACTATTCTTAGCTGAAGAATTAAAATCTGCCATGTCCTGTCCCCATTATCAGTCTGTAAGTCTGATCTTTTTGGTAATCATCTGTACATTTCCCAATTCAATTTGATCATTTTGTTTGTTTGAGGATAAGGCGGTTAAAGTGCAGTGGCTCTGACACCCTGAGATGTTTCCAGAGAGTAATTCATGTTAAGTCCAAGGTCTCTTTCCTAAGCAGCAACAATAATGCATATAACACAACCGTGGGTATCCTGTCATTTACATTGTGTGTGTTTGCATATGCATATAACTTACCATCATGAAACAAAAGTTTCAAATGAATTCTGGGGATGTATTTTAACAAAATGAGAGAGCCTCTAAATGTGAACTCATGTGGCTTGTTGTGAATTTTAGCCTCTGGATTTCCAGGCCCAGCCCACCTCTTGGTCTCTGTCCTTAACTCGGTTCTTGCCCCTGCCATAGTCTTTCTTTCTTCTCATCACTCTCTTTTTTTCACTCTCCTCTACCTGTCCCCTAATGTCGGTGCTGGAGATTTGATTAAATCATCTCTGACACGCACTGTGGCGGCCTCGGCCTCATGGGGAGAGACTGTCTCTAGGTGACTCTTCCCACTCTCCTGTTAGGCCATGGTGAAAAGCAAAGATACTAGGTCCAAATAAGATCAGGGCCCAGGCCAGTCACAGCTCTAGGAGACCGGCTGTGTTAGTCTGCTGATGGGGGGAGTCTTGTGGCACCTTAAAGACTAACGGATTTATTGTTGCAGGAGCTTTGGGGCTATCATATGTATAACCTTGCTCTGCCTAATTTGCTTCCTCAGATTCAAGACAAAAGCTGAACTTTTATGGGGTGAAAAAAGCACCCCCAAAACATCTGCTTTTTGCTCAGATTTCTGCATCTGCTGATGCCATTATCCCACCCCCACCCCCCATTGGCTGCTGCTTCAGCATCACTTTTTCCCTGTAACATACCTCATTATGAAATCCCAGCCAATCAAGGATCACTTATTGCATTATTCACTTATTGTATTTTCAATCCTTTTTTCTTTTTCAACAGGAACCCTCAAGGGGGCCAAAAAAGGGATATAAATACAAGCAGATGAAACCAGACCAACAGGAAGGGCCTTGCTCTCCCTCCCGTCCTCTTCTGTTGATGAGCTCGCTGCTGAGGAAGGGGCAAAACACTCTTGGGGCCTCACTCTCTTCTGCTATGCTGCAGAATGACTGGCTGCTGGCTTAGGGTTGCCAGCCTCCAGGTGGGGCCTGGAGATCACTTGCTGCTCCAATTGTTCTCCAGATGACAGGGATTAGTTCCCCTGGAGAAAACGACTGCTTTGGAAGGTGGACCCTGCTGAGGTTCCTCCCCTCCCCAAACCCCACCCCCAAATGTCCAAGTATTTCCCCACCCAGACCTGCTACTCTACTGCTGATGGAGTCAGCTGATGTAGAGACCATGATTATATCACAAAGCCACAAAACCAGTTTGCTTTGTAGTGATCAGTGAGGGCAAACAAAACTGCCCTGATTCAGGACTGGCTGTACCAGAATGTGCATTGGAAAGTATATTTAAGCATACATCCCATTGAAAGCTGTATTGTAGACTGCAAATGGCCAAGATAGCACTGATGCACATTCTGTGGCCCTGGTAGACAAGCAAGCCTTGCAGCACCTCTTGAAGATCTCCAGTGAGGTGGGCTCCTCTCACCTCTTTAGGAAGCCCATTCTACGGAGTGGGGGCCGTGATAGAAAAGGCCCAGGCTCTGGTCAATGCCAGGCAGGCCCCTGTAAGTGAGAGAACAGCCAACAGGTGGCAGCCTGAAGGCAACAGCTGGCACACGGGAACATATTGGAGGAGAAGATCCTTCATACAGATGGACCATATAGTAAGCTTGGCCTGGGGATAACTCGGTAGACTCCCACATGTGTAAAGGCTGCCTGCATAGCATTCAGTCACATGGTGTGATGGTGTCATTATGCAAAGATATGCATCTAAAGCTCCTATGCATATTTCATGAGGTCTAATGTAGCCTCAAGATCACGCAAACCTGCTGGAGATCTGGTTTCAGTTCAAACCAGGTTGGTGCCTGTAGATCTCCTGGAATTACAACTGATCTCCAGACAACAGAGGTTAATTCCCCTGGAGAAAATGTTTGCTTTGTAAGGGGAACTCTATGAATTATACCCTGCCGAGGTCCCTTCCGTACACAACCACCACCCTCTCTAAGCTCCACCACCACCACCCCAAATCTCCAAGAATTCCCCAGCCCAGAGTTAGGAACCCCAGCTCAAACTTTATTCTGCCTGGAGTACAACTTCTCTCACTCAAATTCAGGTCAGTGCAAAATTTTTGGCAGTATCCTCACTTTGAAGAGACTTCAGGTCAGTGAATGTTTTCCATCCTCTCCGTGCTTCCTTCTATATCAGATCATGGGGGTTCTAATCTGTGTTGTTAATTCTGAATTTGCTTCCAAGAGGTGGCAGATATTCCAGATGAATCAATGTGGAATGGAATGGTGAGCTCTTGTTGACGCGGTGGTCATTGCTGTAAGATATTTCTAAGATTCCTGTGGGTCCTTTTATCTACAATGTACTTTCTCCATACATACAACCCTCATTATCCTCAGGCTGGATTTGTTCATCTGAGTGATTACTAAACTGTGGATCAATGGATAATAGTGAGCAGGAGGGCCACCCACACCATTGCCTGTGCCTCTTAGCAAAAGGAGGGGGCAGTGATAGAAGGTTGCCTGGAGGTCTCCTGGCGTTACACATGATCTGCAGACTACAGAGAACAGTTGGCCTGGAGGAAATGGCTGCTTCAGACGATGGACTGTATGGGATTCCCTCCCCAAACGTCATCCTTCCCAGGCTCCACCCCTTGGCCACCCTAGAGAGCAAGGTCATTTCCCTAGAGAGCAAGGTCATTTCCAAGCCGCCCGGACCCAGCTCCCAAGGCCTCCTCTATCAGCCGCTGATCATTCTATAAGAAAAAGAGGGATAGGTAGTAAGGCCACTGCACCATTTTGCATTTAATATTCCTTTGTTAGCTATCTTGGAAAAGAAATGCAGGAAGCAAATATAATTTTATATATGTAAGACAGAGATGTTCTGCCAGGCCTGTGGTTGAGGACAGCAACGGTCGGTTTCCATCAAGCCTGGCCTCCTCTTTTTCTCTCCTCCAGTTATTGTAATTCATTCTATCTATTACTATCTTAACTGCTTTTAATTTTCATTATAAATGTGTTTATTGATATGTTGTTCACTGCCCTGAGCCCTGTGCACGGGGGAGGGTGGTCTGTAAGTCCAAATGATAGATAGATGATGGATAGATGACAGAGGGATGCAATAAATACATGTGCCCTCTTGACTATTTTCAAGGAACTAGATCTTGTGCTGCAGACCTAAACGCTGATTCACTTCAAAGGCTGCATGCACTGTGGGAGAGGGTGCATGAGCCACAAGTCTGCTTCTGCACCCTGCTACATGTGTAATCTGCACACTTGAGTCATATGTGAACTGGAGGATAAATTCTGGAGTTGGGACTCTTTAAATTACTTTCTGCCTTTCTCTTTCCTTTGCCTTATTCACTTGAACTGCAAGAGCTTTACAGGACACAGCTGGCCTGAACAATAAGCTTTTGTCTGTTGCTGAATGAAACTAAGGGCCTGCTTTGTGCTACTTGTAATACACCTCAAAACAGTATTAAAAAACCATTGAGGTATTGAGTCTGAATTCATCACCTCACCACAAGGTGGAGCCATAATGGCACAGGGATCCTGCTGTGGGGCACTATGCAGACTCATTGGGAGGTCTTAGTATATCACTGCTGCCACCTACTGGAAGGAATCAGGCCTTAGGTATGAAAAGAAGCTTGGCTGAAACGTGAAAGACCTTAATAATTCAGACCACAAAGCAGTTTCCTCCCAAGTAAATACGTAGAGGTGTGATCACTGATCACATAAAGTGATGTCTTTTGCACTGGGCTCTGAGGGCAATTTTGCATTTTCTGCTATCATACTGTTTTCTCCAACCTTATCCTTTAGTTCTGCATTTAATGTAGCTTCTTTGCCAGCAAATTTATCCGAGTGCCGAATAATAATTACCCCATTGCCCCTTTTCTTGCCTCATTTCCCCCCATTCCTGTGGTCACTCCTTCCCCATGGCAGGAAACTCACTGTATACTTTACTGGAATGATAAATACAATAAGAAGATGATGACTCCTTTGTCTGTCTCTGTGCTTTACAGTGAAAGCATTCAAGACATTTTAATGGGTTTTTTGACAACTTCAAATATGCACATGGGGGGGGGGGAACATGCTTAATATTCTATTGTTTTCCAGGAAGCACCAGCCAGATCAGGGCTAAACCAGATGAGACACTGAGAATTCTGTGCATGGCGCTATAAGCATTTTTTTTTAATACCCATTGTGCTTAGGCCACAACTATGGAGCATGGGGGGGCTAGTCTCTCTCCCCCCCCCCATGGCTATTTCCTCACCAGGAATGGTGCTTCCGGAACCAAAATATAGTTCCTGAATCCAACTCTTCCCTCCAGTACCTGAAAGCCTGTGCTTAGTTGGGCCCCAGTCCTGCCCTGCCTAAGCTAGGGAAGTTGCTAATAATTGTTTTACATTTAAAAACAACAACACCTAAGCATATGAACAGCAAACACAGGACATATGAAGACTTATTCCGCATACTGGGAAGATCTCATTGTTTATGGTTGCATCAGGCAGAAACGGAGAGATCCCACAGCAGTGTTCCCTCTAAGCTGAGTTAGTGTGAGCTAGCTCACAGTTTCTTAGCCTCCGGCTCACACATTTTTGTCTGAGCTCAGGTGGGATGGCTCCAGAGCAAACTAATGTAGGCAGCAGCCAAATTGCTCACTCACAGCTTTAATGTCAGTTGCTCACAAAGTAGAGTTTCTGCTCACAGGACTCCACAGCTTAGAG
Organism: Gekko japonicus; assembly: GCF_001447785.1. Taxonomy (NCBI): domain Eukaryota; kingdom Metazoa; phylum Chordata; class Lepidosauria; order Squamata; family Gekkonidae; genus Gekko; species Gekko japonicus. Next base: position 489,626 of record NW_015168668.1, on the reverse strand, counting down.
GGAACATTGTCCCACAGTACTTTGATTCAAATGCAAGATTTATTTATCTAGTTCATTTATAGCCTGCCTTTCTCCCCAATGGGGACCAGTGTTCCCTCTAAGCTGAGTTAGTGTGAGCTGGCTCACAGTTTTTTAGCCTCCGGCTCACACATTTTTGTCTGAGCACAGGAAAGGCGGCTCCAGAGCAAACGAATTTATGCAGCGGCCAAATCGCTGGCTCACAGCTTTAATGCCAGTAGCTTACAAAGTAGAATTTCTGCTCACAAGACTCCACAGCTTAGAGGGAGAATTGATGGGGACCCAAAGCCACTTACGCTGTTATCCTCTTCTCCTTTCTCCTCTTCTCCATTTTATCCTCACAACAATCCTGTGAGGTAGGTTAGGCTCGGAGTATGTGACTGGTCCAAAGTCACCCAGCAAGTTTCCATGACAGAGTGGGGATTCGAACCTGGGCTTCTCAGATCCTAGTCTGACACTCTAACCATTACACCGTGCTGGGTGGGTGGATTTGAGAGGGGTTCCAAAGAAAATGAAGCCGCTAATTCACATGATTTTGACACCTGCCATAGCTCCATCAGAAATCTGATAAAGTTTATGCATGCGCTCATTCTCTCCAATCTTTGTACTGACGGCTTAAAAGAGCTCAGTGGAAAAAATGGAAGTTTACATGTTGAGCAGCTGTGAGATCAATTGACACTATGGGTCAAAGGCCAGGAATTCTGGAAGGACTGGAACTGGAGGGACTTGAAGCTATGCAATCTACAGCATAGCTTCAATCTATAGCAACTTGAGATTGAACATGCAGAACAAGGGCACTCTTTGACATGGAACGGCAGTGTTTTCTCAAGAAATTAAGCATAAGTGGAAGGAAAGAGAACAGTTTCTAAAGATGCCTTGCTCCAAAGCCTTGCATCAGAGATACCACCAGAAGAGTTCTAGTTGCATCTGTGTTTAAAGACACAGCCTGGATTTGAGGCTGCTTTCTTTAGGGATGGTTCACTTTGCCAGACTGTTCACAGCCACATGGAGAAAGATGAATGTCAACTAGGCTGAGAACGGCAAGAGAGATGAGGGATAGCCCTTTTCCTACAATGGTGGCTGCTTAGCAAGTGTTGCTAACTTATCTTGTGTCCCAATCAATCCAAGCTAACTATTTGCCAAGAGATCATATGTACATAAGAACAAAGGGTGTGCATAACATAACTCCTGAGCCGAAAATATGCACACAAAAAATTGCTGTTTTGGGTTGTTACTTTGGGTTCCAGGAACAGTATTAGGAAGCCAGGGTTCTTAGTGAAACAAAACTACCCTCCCTGAAAATCCATGTTGTTTTGAGTTCAGGTGCTTACCAATCCAGCAGGAGCACGCACATGCACTCTCCATGTTATTCTTTGATTCTGCTTGTTTTGCTTCCAACAGCATCCTTCCTTCCAGTCTGTTCTTGGCAAGGGTCCCAGCCAATCACCTTTGCAGACAAGCTGCAGAGAAGTGTCCATAAACAGAAATTAGTTACTTTTGAGAGGCCCGGGAAAACAGAGCCATTTTGCTGCATGTGGCTGAGATTGGGAGGGGGGTGTCAGGAGAGGAGAGGGATGACTGCGTACCATTCTGTGTTGCTGCCATTATGTTCCATGACTGCTGCACAGAAGACCTTTGAATCAGCTGTGCATTGAAGGAGTGGTGTCCCTTGTGTGCATATGCAGAAAATGGTCCCGAAAATCCGGAACACAAAAACACCAGTTTGGGTTAAAAATCGGTGCCATAATGTCCTACATGAAATGAAGCAATCATGGGAAAACCCCTCTCCCCCCAGGCTTGGATTCAAAACTGTCACAATTATTTTCCCTCTGCACACACCCCTAATAAATTGGCAGAGTTCATAAAATAATCCAATCCACACTTTGGAGTTTGCTTTCGTTGAATGTACTCCAACAGGATATTGCAAAGAAGACAATAACTGACTGTAGGCCACTAATACAACAGAGAGGCCTTCAGAGCACAAGAACTAACACATGCTAACACACCACAGAGAAAGAGGAAAAACAAAAGGTAGATCGAACTGCAAGAGAAAACATTCAATAAACCTTAAACAGTAGAGAATGCTCCACAGCTCCCCCTAGGGTACAAGTGGACCAAACTACTCCTTCAGCAGTAACTAGACTCTTAGCAGGCTGTGGCTTCTCCAACAATAAGAACATGCCGGATCTGACTAAAGATCCATCTAGACCAGCATCCTGTTTCCAGCAGAGGTCAGTCAAGTATCTTTGGAAGGCCACCAGCAGAGCATGGAAGCAATAGCCTGCTCCATGAATGACCCTAGCGACAGGTATTCATTTTCCTTATAGTGTACACCATCAAATGGAGAAACTCAGCAGCGCAAGCTGACCCATGCTCTTCTTTTTTCTGGATATTTTTCAGGATGGGGGTGGGAATATGGATGCATGAGCCATCCTACAGACTCTTCAGTGCTTCTAATTCTTTTTGGCAAGTCTTACATCAGTCAAATGAATCAGGCTTGGTTAGTGCTGAAAAAGTAGGGTGGGGGGTCATGATTTTGGGCTGCCCATCACCTCTCTGATGCTGAGCTAAGGGGGAAAGTCCAAATGGCCTGGGAGGAAAGACACCATCAGCTCAGATGCTTTGCTTTCAAACTGTCCTGGTGACTAATCTAAAACCATTAACAGTAATTGGTGTAATGAACTAGGATGGAACTTCAGACACATCGACACTGCGAATTTCCTCCCTTTATTTTGTTCTTTCTGTGATACTCATCATTTTTATTTAAGGAATAAAATATCACACTGGGAACTGGGTTCCGATCCAACACCAGTTATTACTTTTTTGTCTCTTTACCTCAGTCTCCCACCTATATATAGTAGGGGGGGTCTACCATACAGAATTATTGTTAATATTAATGAGATCATGTTTCCAAAGCATTTTGCATGCTAATATTCTATCCTTAGGATATTTACAAGTAAGTCAGTACATCCGCTCTGGACAGCCACTGGACTGTGCTATAGCCATGAGCAATGATACATATACTGCACCTACCCTCTTATCAAATTGAACTTTTCTTTTCCCACAGTGACTGCCTCTGTTTTTAGGAAGGCAATTGGGCTGTGGCAGGGATGTGTGGACATATGTCATTAGCTTGATGTATGATCTAGGGTTCCTAAAATTAGGAACAAATTAGGAACAAGTATAAAATTGTTCATTCCTTCCTTTCTGAAATACAGCAACAGCACACTGTGGCAAATGCATTGTAATGGTTTGTGCAACTCCACAAGGAACAAACAAATAAAACTTGAGTCAAGTGGAAAGCAGGTTTGGCTGGTTACACACATCACTGTGGGAAATGGACAGTGGAGAGGGTGAACTCAATGGGGAAAGGACATAGTGGTTTCTGTTCAAACATGACAACTGGGATGCCCGAGAGAAAAGTTTATGTGGGCTTCTGCCCTAGAGAGCTATGTCTTAAAGAGGCAACAAGGACATCTGGTCTTCTACAAAGACATACAATTAGAATTCACTGCACAGCACCAATTTTCACATTTTTTTTTCAGTGTAGGCACTGGTGATCAACTATACAGCAAAAGCAATTGTGATTCCTCACTGTCTTCTTATAAACAAGAGAACAAGCCTTGTTTCTTCATACAACAGGCTTGGGGGAGCAGAGCAAACCCTGAGTCCACCACTTGGAAAGCAGGAGGCTGATTTTGCAAGACTTCCTGGGTGTCAAAGGGACCCTAGAAAAGAGGGAACTGGCAAATTAGGGTGCATGCAAATACATACATGACCATTAGGGCTGCTGCACACTCTCTGCAACTTCAGCCCCAATTCCTACCCTCCCACTCACTCCTGGTACATTTGAGATTTGACAGCCAGAGAACCAAAAACTGACTCAGTCACTTGTGATCTCCCTTATTCCATCCTTCCGATGGACTGTCTCCTTCTTCGTTTTCAAAGCACCACTTAATTAAATGTATGTGTCCCCCTTTTTAACGAAGGTTAAAAGAATGTTGAAGAACTATCTTGAGCTGGAAGAGAGTTAGTGATGTCATTGGTTTTCAGCCCATCAGTGCTATGTATAGCCAGGCTTCTGCTGTAAACACATAGAACTGCAATCCCATTAGCCTATCCTGGAGAAAAAGTGTACATCTAAAATGAAACAGAGTGAGGCACTTTTACAGCGAGCTCCCCTATGAGATGAAATTTACCAGATAATTTGTAAAAAAATCTGATTTAAAAAAATTAATGCTGTATTGAGTCCAGACTGTGTAGCCTTTTACCATTTGAACTGCTGCTGTAGTAATTTACTTCTTTATTGTGATATTTTTGAGATGTTATGTTTGTCATTTTTAAATAGTATTGTTTTACTTTTTTATTAAGTTCACTGCTTTGGAATGTTAAAAAGTGGCTTTTGGCTTCTATAAATAAACAAAAGTTCTTTCATTTTTTAAAAAAAGTTAGACCCTTTTCTAATATACACAGTTCTTCAATGGAATGGTCCAAGACCCAGAACTGCAGGAGAGGCCTAGCTTATGAAAGGTCACGTTTCCTTTAGTTATGTTCCAGAATAGCATTTCCATCAGTTTCAAAACCTGTTCTAAACGTCTGTTGGAAACTAAGGCTGCAATCCTAAGCACACTAACTAGAGAATAAGTCCTATTGAGGTCAGTGGGAATTACTTTTGAGTATACACGTCTACAAGGAGCTGCGGTGGCTCAAGTGGTTAAGACGCTGAACTGCAGGCTGTGGAAGGACGGTAGTTCAGCAGTTCGAGACCCATGTTGCCGCATGACGGAGTGAGCTCCTGTCTCTAATTCCAGCTCCTACCAACCTAGCAGTTCAAAAGCAAGAAATTGCAAGTAGATTAATAGGTACCTTCGGTGGGAAGGTAACAGCGTTCCGTGCGCCTTGGTGTTTAGTTATGCCAGCCACATGACCACGGAAATGTCTTTGGACGGCGCTAGCTCTTCGGCTTTGAAACGGAGATGAGCACCGCAACCCTAGAGTCGGATTCGACTGGCTTTCGAGCAAGGGAACCTTTACCTTTACTTTTTATACATGTCAAGGATTGCATCACAACTATCTCTCAGCCTTTCCTACAGAGTTACTGCCTGCCATGCTCCATAGCTGGCTTCTACGTGGGAACTGGATTTCTTCCAGAATTACAACTAATATCCAGACTATGGAGACCAGTTCTCTGAGGGAAAGTGGCAAATTCAGAGGGCAAACTCCATGGTTTATCATAGATTCTAGGTGCAACCCTTCCCCAGATTCTCCTCTCTAGAAGCACTGCCCCCAAATCTCCAGGAATTTCTCAGGTCAGAGTTGGCAACCCTATGAATTCTCATATTGAATTTCTGACTTTGAATTTTCTTTTTTCCTATGATAATGCAGCCACTGGCACTAGAGTTACCTGGATATAGGGTTACCAACCTCCAGGTGGGGCCTGCATATCTCTCAGAATTACAACCGATCTTCAGACTATCAGACCTCCCAAACAAAATGGCACCTTCCAAGTATGGACTCCAATGCATTACATACCTGCTGAGCTCCCTCCACTCCCCAAACTCCATTCTTCCCAGGATCCACCCCCAAATCTCCAAGAGATCCCCAAGGTGGCATTGGAAACCCTACCCAGATGGGATGTTGAGGATCCCTTCTACTACCTGGGACTGTTGTACTGCTTCTCTTTCCAAGGTCAGACAGTTTTGTGTCATATTGTAGCCATCCATCCGGCTGTAATTCTATTGGAATCATGTGCAGCCATGTGACTGGTGCCTGCCGCGCAGTCGGGGGTGCCAGCTGCCCTAGCCGCCAAGAGTGCTGCCTGCCACTCAATCTCCCCACCCAGTCCAGATTCTATTTCTGAGGGCGCCTGGTTGGCGGTCCAGTTCCTTCCATATAGGGCAGTAAGCCTGTTCTTAGGCATCGGCATGCAGCTGGGGCTCCGGGAAAGCGATCATGCCGGACATTGATCACTCCAGGATGCAGTGGTTTTGCTAAGACGCTAATAAAGGCTTGGCAATGGCATTTCCTGCAGGACTTTACCTCCTATAGGTAAATGTGAGCAGCTGCTGTCTTCAGAGCATTGGCAGAGAGGGCCAGAGTAGGGATGGTTCCGGAGGAAAGAACAATCACGGGAACAACAGCAAAACACATACCCAATGGCAGAAAAGAGCAGGTAAGAATGCACACTTTGTAGCCCATTTATTTTTACAAACTGCCTGTACTAGCAAAATTGCTTGGGATCTGAGAGTGACACCTGTCAGGATGTAAGATGTCCAGATAAAATCAGATTGATCCTTCCCAAAGCTGGAGGGGGTGGGGGAGGAATTGCAGAAGGTATTCCATGCAAAGATCAAAGCATCCATCTGAAGTAGAGAAGGGAAACCCTGGAGAATCCCAGGTGCAGAGGTCCAGGTGCAGGGGTCCCGGGTCAGTGTCAATCACTCACCCACTGGGACGATGACTGTGTGAGGCATGCAGTACATGATGTTCAAGTGGCCAGAGCTTTCAAAACCTTGGTCTTGGCCCAACTGGCCCCTGACTTGAGAAGCATGACCAAAGGGATTAGGCTGCCTGTAAGGTGAAACCCAGCTTGGTCAATTGACAGGGAGGAGGGGGAGTTCTCTGCTCTCGGACACAAAGATGGCTTTTCATCCTTTTCCCCGGCCTTCTGGTCAACTGTTTGGCCTTTTTTACTGGCATTGCATATAGGTCTATTTCCTGTGATTGCCTATTTAAAAATCACATCCCCCATCTTCCTCATCTGGCCATATGCCCTTCCACTGGATACTTCCATCTCTGTCCTTTGTTTTCTAGAAACCATTCCAAGAACTTGCGCCATCCATGAGGGGATTCCCCTCATCCGCCTGTATCCTTTCCCCTCTGAGCATAACACTTACGCCTTGGGTCTGTGTGGCCAGCTCAAAGTATTCTGTTGCTACTGTTGGACCGTGGCATGCAGGAGTCTAGTGAAAGGAATGAAATGTGCTTGGGGGCTAGGATCGTGTGTGTGTGTGTGTGTGTGTGTGTTTGTGTTTAAATTGACAGAAAGCCCTTAGCAGAATCCCATACCTCTCCTTAGGTGAGTATTAACATGCTGCTTCCTGCCACAGCTGATGAGCCACGTTGCTTCTAGAGGAAAGAGAGCAATGCCTTTCTGCCCAAGGAACTATTAGCAGGGAAGGCTCCTCTTTTGCAATCTGTCATAGGAGTGGCACAACACCTTCCTTCCTACTACCATCCTTCTCTTTCCCCATGCACAGCAGCTCTCTCTCTCTCTCTCTCTCTCTCTCTCTCTCTCTCTCTCTCTACAGCAGCTCTCTCTCTCTCTCTCTCTCTCTCTCTCTCTCTCTCTCTCTCTCTCTCTCTCTCTCTCTCTCTCTGCACTGCAAGGATGCATTGGCAGGTAATTCCAAACAGCCCCAGCGGGAAGGAAGTAATCAGCAATTTTCTGGTTCTTGTAGCCACCGCTGGCTCCAGCAGGCTTATCAAGGTAACACACTGCTATGTCGGTAAGCGCTCTAATAGCCGTTTCCTCCCTGGGGCACAACAATGATCACATCCAGTGGCGTTCCCTTTATTTATGGGTGCCACGCACACACCCAAAATCTGTTTGGGTTGAGCTGCATCCTCCTAACCCTCCACCAGTGTCTCAGCATTCAGCAATGCAAACTACTTTCAGAGGCAGTAGGGCTAAGTGTGCCTGTAAGAGAGTAAAGAGGGGCTCTGTGGGAGTCCAATTAACAACATGGGAGCTTCCCAGACTAAACACCTGGATTCTATTCCTGGCTTTGCCACCCGTCTGCTGGGGGGCCCTGTTCACCTAGGCTTCTCCGTGCGTTCTTTATCTGCTCTGATTTAAAAGGGCCATTTGTGTCATTTTAATTGTATTATTACAATTATTTGAGGTTCTATTAAATAGGTGCTTCTATGTACAACCTGGCCCTCTAGTACACATTTATAATGAAAAAATTAGCACACAATAGAAAAATGGAAGATAAGGTTATAACCACAGACCTCTAACCCTATCCCAGGGTAACCCAGTCCCAAAAGACAGCAGCTTCCACTGTTCTGAATGGTCAAAAACTCAAGATTCCAACTGACCAGATAGAGAATTCTGAACCTAAAGAATTCCCTGCCGCTGACTTCTCTTCAGGTCCAGTTTTAATGCTGCCAGCCAAAGAACTCTGACTGATTTTAATCCCCAAGTTAGGGATTTAGGAAGGGATATGTAACCCAGAGTCAAAAGGGTGAGTCTGTGTGTCCCACCCCAATCCAGATGAGTGTTTTTAACATAATGCCACTGTGGGAGCTACAATTTAAAGGAGGAAAGAACCACAAGAGGAGAGAGGCTATTTTATGCTTTCCCCTTGCACCCTTTTCCTGCAAAGAAGTGATTCTTCTACATATGGCCCCACTAAGATTCCAGTGACAGTTACCCCCATTTACTGTTTGGTTTTGACAACAATATTGGGTAACTATTTGGAGAGGAAGGAGGCACAGCAGAGAAACAGGAATGTCCTGAAGGGCAACTAAGTGTGTTTCTGTTTCTCAAAAAGGTTCAGAAGATTTAGAACAGCATTTGTTTGAAGGAGGAGTACTTGGTACTAATGGTACTAATGAAATAACAAATATCTAGAAGTTATTGTGGTTTAGATTTAGATGTGTCCACAAAGTATGATCATATTCCCAAGAAGTGTCATGAAGCCAAGTATTTTAAAGGGGGAAAACCTACTGCTCTGTAAGTGAAGTTTACCAAATAAATGGCGTGGCCCACCCTTCTTTCTGCCTCTCACTCTCCGAGAGGCTGATTAACCACTGGCACAGCAAGGGAATAGATTCTCTATCACTTGCACCCTGCAAACCAAGGCTAAAAGAGGTGATTTAGTTTAATGGGCTTGACCTAGAATGTGTGTGTCCTCAAACAGTCTGTTGCAATATCTCTGGGCATAAGCTGCCCCATTTATCTCCATAATAGGGTTAATACAGATGCTCAGAGATTATGATTTGGAGGCTGATGTTAACAATTTTATTCCTCATGCAAGAGTGGGGGGTAAAAGAATGACACAGCATACTGTAAGCAAAGCTCTTCCCTTGCAATGCAGATGTGAAGAGCATTGAAAAAATGCAGTTTCTATATATGTCATCTCTCTGTATCACACTTTGCATCCCCCCCCCTAAACTCCCAAATAGCATAGCCCATAAAAATGAAGGCTGCACCCACATATTATTGGATACTGTGTTATTCTTGCACCATAGTAATCATTAACCACCAGAATTGCAAAGGAAAATCCAGTTGGGACTGACTGCTACCGTGCAATGATAACACAATATCCAACAATGTGTGGATGCAGCACAAAATAAATAGTTCAGAATCACATCATACAAATTAAGTATTTTGGCATAAATTAGTTTTACTTTATATTATTTATGGTGCTTCTATGATTGAGCTTTTCCAGGAATGTGGACTTTCAGGGGAAGCATGAAAATGGCTGATTTAGAAGAATGTGAGATTTTTCCTTTTGAGGGGGGGTAAATATGAGAGGTAAAATCAAATTTTAAAGATGAAAAGTGAAAAATAGGGCATCAAATTGGTAGATGGCACATACGTTGTTCCCCATGGCACAATCAAACCCATGCAGAATACCAAAAAAAAAACCACCCCAAAACCCACAACTCTGACAAAGGACTGCTAAGTAAACTTTGCACACTATGCCTTTTATCTATATCTTCCTCCTCTTTGTCCTGTAGAAAGCTCAGCTCAGTTGCCACAGCCATGCAGTTCTCTCCCATCCGGGCACTGATAAAGTCCAGTCCACTCCTATGTGGCTTAGGTGCCCATTGGCCAACCACTAGGCAACTTTGTACTGTGAATATTATTGACTGATTGATCTGAAATCTCCACTGAAACGATTGAGGTGGCTACAACATTTAAAAGCAACTGATCATATAATAAAAGCAGCAGAATAAAATCAATGCCAAAGAAGCAGTAAAAGAACAGTAAAAACCAGCATGGCAATAACTCAACCGTATAACTCAATGAATTACAAAGTGTTCACCTGGTGCCTAAAACTTAAAAGGCTAGGTGCCAGACAGACAAACCCTCAAGGGGAGGGCATTCCACAGTGTTTTATAATGGCTAGCATGCCAGGTTAGGACTTGGGAGACCTCAGTTCAAATGCTGCCTCTGCTAAGAAGCCCTCTGGTGTCAGCTATGCTGCCATAATGGTTAGGGGTGGGATGCTTGCTTGCCCTGTGTACCAAGTACCGCTGCATTCCTTCTTTGCTTCTGTAACGCTTGCTTATCTATGGCCTTGCAGGGGGTGTGTGGTGTCTAGGATTCAGGGAACCGTGGGAGCGCTTTCGGTTCCCAGCTTCGGCTCTAACGGCCTGGGGCTCCTTCTCCCACACGCGGGAATGTGGCTAATTGGCCTAAGGAAGGGGGGATGCATACGAAAACCCTATATTCCATTATGCTTGTAGGGGCGACGCCATTCTTAACAGTGACTTTGTTACTGCATCTATAGCTCTGCAATAAAGTATAACCTTTCTGATAAGCGTGTACTCAGTTGTTGGCTGTGGAATCTGACAGCTGGGTGGCCTTTTGCTGATCATTGTTCTCAGCCCATCCTGCCTCACAGAGTTCTGCCATCAAGTCACAGCTGATCAACCCTGCAGGGTTTTCAAGGCAAGAAAGTAACAGAGGTGGTTTTGCCATTGGCTCATCCTGGTCAGGCCCCTTACAGAGTGGCAATAAGAATACAACATAGGAGGAAAGATCCATGATAGCTCAGTAAAAATTGTCCATGGGGGGCAAACTATCAATGTGTATCAATTCAGTATGAGTGACTCAAAAAACTTCAGTATTTCTGTGAACTGTAAATGGTCACAGTACGACGCAGGTCAGTGATGCAGATCTTAAAAATACAATAACAAAGAGTAGCACTAATGCTAAAGGGAAAAGGAACAAGGGAAGCTCTTGAGCAGTAGTGAAATAGCAGCCTTCTCACACACACACTGACAACTGATCAAGCCAGTGACAGAATAGGGAAGTACTTCTAACAAAGTAACAGAACCCAAAAACTGATTTTCCCCCCCCAGCCAAAAGAATTGGGAAGACCTCCAGATAATTTCTAGTCCATGAGGATGTTCAAGAGTGAAGGGCAGCAATTGACTGAGACCTTTGAAGGGACACAGAATAGGAGCCAGGCATCATCTCGGGCCCACCACAGTACCAGTCTCAGATCACCTGTCCAAGTCACTGTCAGGAGTCCTGCCTGTAGGGGAGAATGGAATCGACAGGGAGCCTCAATGAATAAAAGCTGGTGTGCTGTCATGGGAGACTCAGGTTTGAATCCCCACTCAGCCGTGACGCTTACTGGGTTATCTTGAGCCAGCTACTCTCAGCTGAAACTAACTCACAGGTTTGCCATGAGGATAAAATGGGGGGGGGGATATACATCAGTCTTGAGTTCCTTGGAAGAACTTCTAGCTCGGCTTACAAGACTCCTCCTTCAGTCACAATGAAAAACATAGACCTTTATAAGAACAATTATGACAAACTGTGGCCTAAAATACAGCAGGATATCAAGAAATGGAATACCTTGAATTTGTCATTGATGGGAAGAATTTCAGTGGTTAAAATGAACATTTTACCTCGGTTAATGTTTTTATTTCAGACAATCCCAATAGTGAGAGATGTGAAGGTATTTAATTTTTGGCAAAGAGAAATCTCGTTTGTTTGGGCCGGGAGGAAACCACGGATTAAAATGAAGATTCTATGTGATGCAAAAGAAAGAGGCGGATTCCAGTTACCAAATTTTAGACTATACCATGAGGTGGTATGTTTAACTTTGTTGCAACAATGGACTACGTTAGATAATAAGAAACTGTTGGCGTTAGAAGGACATGATTGTAAATTCGGTTGGCATGCCTACCTATGGTATGAGAAAGCGAAAATGGATGGCTTTTTAAAACACCATTATATTAGAAGGATTTTACTTGATACATGGACTAAGTATAGAAGGTTCTTCTCGGACAAGAGACCACTTTGGATAGTACCGGCAGAGGTCATAAAACCCTTTTCGACACATAAAGGAGAAGACTGGGTACAGTATAGAGACATGTTGAATCCAGTGGGGAAAACATTTGAAATGAAAATGGAAGAGGACTTGGCTTTTAAATATGGTTGGTTGCAATATAGACAGATTAATGATTGGTTTAAAAAAGATTTAAAAAAGGTTTTGAGTTTAGGGTTAGGGTTATGAGATTGAGAATGTATGGTTTGAGGGGGGTAAAAACATATTTCAAAAATGTATAAGATTTTGTTAAAATGGTTTACAGAGGATGAGACAGTTAAAGAGCAGATGATAAAATGGGCAGTTAACATGAATAAAGAAATACAGATGTCATCTTGGGAATATTTATGGAAGAATGCAATGAAAATATCAACATGTAATAACTTAAAATAAAATTGTTATAAGATGATGTATAGATGGTATAGGACACCAAAAAAGATTGCAAATATGAATAGTAATATGTCAAACAAATGTTGGAAGTGTAAAAATGCAGAGGGCTCATTTTATCATATGTGGTGGACATGTGAAAAGACAAAAATGTTTTGGGCTGAAATACATGCAGAAATTGAAAAAATTGTGAAATGTAAGTTTAAGAAAGAACTGGAAATACTACTTTTGGGAGTTAAAATGGAAGAAGTCAATATGGCAAAAAGGACATTGATGTAGTATATGATCACGACTGCCAGAATGACATATGCTCAATGTTGGAAACAAGATAAAATCCCTGAAATTGGGGAATGGATTAAAAAATTACTTTTTATGGTTGAAATGGATAAAATGACAAGGAAACTTAATAATTTGAAAGCAGAAGATTTTTTTGCAGACTGGAAAGACTTTAAAGACTATTTGGAGAAATACTGGGATGTAAAGGACAATTTACTTTGCTTTTGAGAATTGTTGAAAGTTAAAGGATAGTAGAAAATAGATAAATGTATAAGAATAACGGTTGAAAGATAAGTTACCTGTGGAAGTGAAAAAAGAGAAAAGGAGTTATAAAGAAAATTTAAGAATTGGGCTGGAGGTTGGAGCACTGTGGGAAGTCGAGAAGGGGGGGAAAGGGAGGAGGGAAGGATATATAATTGTATTTGATATATGTTTGAATCTTTTGTTTCTCATTATATCCTAATAAATTGTTTTTGAGAAGAAAAAAAAGACTCCTCCTTCAGTCATGCCCACCCCCTTGGATTTCATAAGATGGCGTAAGACTTCAGGCTTTAATTAATCCTGAGTGGCCAATGCAGCTGAGAGCAAATTCAGCATTCATTATGAAAAAAAACTTTCCTTAAAGAAAAAACAGCCTGCAATCTGAAGAGGAAATGCATCTGCACAGGAAATGTGTTATGATTAGTGCTAGGAAAACTAGAGGCCAAAGTGAAGAACAAGCCGAGAAACGTGAAGGCTGATGGAGTCTTGTCCTCAGTGCTTCACCATAGCCTCCGGTTTAGAGTGGAGGAGAGGCGGTGGGTGGTCATTGCGCTTCATTATGTCCCTTTTGCCATTGGTCTGTTCCAAATCTACTTTCCCCAATAGTGTTTCTTTTTCATTTTGAGGAATGATGTTGTTGTTCAGTTATACACATTTGTATGCAATAAATAGCCTATAAAATTCACTCTGCTCAGCATCATTTTCTGGTGATGATCATGGGTAGAACACCCATCATGGCATGGTATAAAAATTCTGTGAATCAGCCCCCAGTCCTTTAACCTTCCATTCATTCATTCGAAGGTGCATCAGAGAATTTCATCCTTACTTTACTAATATTTCCCAGGTCTTACGTTGGAACATTCCCAGTGGTATGAAATGAGATTTCATGATCACGTTTGCATCCAAGGGCTGATGTTGTTGGACCTGTCGGTGGTGGTCGACCATCAGTTACTGGTCCACCACCTCGCCGACATAGGAGTCCAGGGGCTTGCCTTACAATGGTTCGCTCCCTTTCTCCAAGGTCAGGGACAAAGGGTGGCACTAGGGGAACAGCAGTCCAAAAAGCATCCGCTGGATTGTGGAGTGCCTCAAGGGGCAGTACTTTCCCCGATGCTTATTTATTTATTTATTTATTTATTTATTCCATTTATACCCCACCCTCCCCATGAACAGGCTCAGGGTGGCTTACATTAGTTGGTACCCAGTACCATAAAACCATATACAAAAGTTAAAACATTTTAAACATTTAGAACAATCAGATAATCAAAGTGCTAGTGATGGTAATCGTCTTTCAGTAATTAAGATGGCATACTATATAGTATACAAGCAAGTCTTTCTGAGTCAGTGATCTTTCGGCATCGCGCGATGGTATGGCTCAATCTCCAGGGGGCCAACCCATAACCACAAATGTTGGTGGTAGTGGTAGTGGTGTGGTGGCTCCTAATTGAAAGACTGGTGGAAGAGCTCCATCTTGCAGGCTCTGTGGAACTGTAAAAGATCCCACAGGGCCCTGATCTCTTCTGGGAGCTCATTCCTTGGCCACGATAACCTGGCTATAGTGATCCATGCGATGGTCACCTCGAGACTAGACTACTGTAATGCTCTTTACATGGGGCTGCCCTTATCACAAATCTGGAAGCTGCAGCTAGTTTAGAATGCCGCCGCCAGGCTTCTGATGGGCCTTCCTAAATGGGAGCATATCCGGCCTGCGCTGAAGGCACTGCACTGGCTGCCAATAGCATAACGAATCCGCTTCAAGGTGCTGGTACTTACCTTTAAAGCCCTATATGGCCAGGGTCTGATATACCTGAGGGACCGCCTTTCCCCATATATACCCCAGAGAGCACTACGGTCAGGGTCACAACATCGACAGACCATCCCAGGCCCTAAGGACGTCAGGCTTGCTGCCACCAGGGCCAGGGCCTTTTCAGTGGTGGCCCCATACTGGTGGAATGAGCTCCCGGAGGAGATCAGGGCCCTGCGGGATCTCTTACAGTTCCTCGGGGCCTGCAAGATGAAGCTCTTCCGCCAGGCTTTCAACTAGGGAGCTGCCACCACTATAGAGCCCAGGCCCTTGGTTTTTGACATCTAGCCTGCACCGCAGAAAGATTATGAGCAGAATGACTGCTCTGTGTATACTTTGAAAGTAAGCCATCTTAAAGAACTAATTAACCATCACCAGCACTTTATGAATTTGTATTACTTATAACTGAATTGTTTTTAGATGACTTTATGTTGTTTTAATTGTATTTATGCATTGACTGTGAGCCGCCCTGAGCCTGCTTTGCAGGGAGGGCGGGGTACAAATGAGATTAATAACTAAATAATAAATAAATAAAAGTTAGTCCACATTATCCTCACAACCACCCTGACAATCAGGTTAGGCTGAAACATAATGAGTTCACCAGTGAGTTCCCAACTGAACTGGAATTTGATCTCCCCAGCACATTCTCTTTTTGCTACTCATTGTTTTCTTCTGTAAGTTAAAGTTCATACTGGAAAATGACAGTGAATGTGAGTCCCTTTGGACGGAACTGAAGCGTGGGTTGGGGGGGGGGGAGTTGACCATCTTGTACAGAGGGACAGTGTCAATGAAGTCAGTGAAGTTTCTCCAACTTACACCAATGCTGCATTTACTCCTTGGGACCGGAACACAGTCTCTTCTTTTTGCAACTAGGCTTTGGCTCTCTCTCATTAACATTACCCTTTCTTCAAAAAACAGATGAGACACAAGGGAAGAGGATCTGGGGAGTGCCTGGATGATGGGAGCACTTTGATCAAAGTCGGAGTTTGATGCATCCTTGGTTATTTCCCATGCTTTTTCGTTTTTTCCCCTCTTCGGTGTACCAGCTAATAGAGTTGTTATCCCTGTTAGTTTAAGGGCCGTTCGAATTCTATTAGAATATTAAATTATCCCGCTTTGTGCTGCCGGCAATAACTGCTACACAAGGTCGTATGTTAGCCTGACAGATAAGCTGTCATTCTCTGTCTAAGTTAGCTACATTTAAGAGCCTACATCTTTGTTTTATCTGAGGAAAGAGAGGGACGTGGGACTGGAGAGGACCAGAGGGAGCCCGAGCTGTCTTTCTCCCCCTTCCAATCGCTGGCACAAATCACGGCTGTTCTGACAGCCTCATCCAACCTTTCTTCCGCTGCAGGTTGGTAAATGTGTCTTCCTTGTGTTTGATCATCAAATGGCTCCCTTTATTGCATTTGTCACAGCCAAGATTAAAGTCCCCCACAGTTTGCCAGCCTGCAAATCAGGATGCTGCTGGGTCCCTGAGAAGCTGGTGGCTCTCACTGGGAATTGCGGCGCTCCTGGTTGATGCTGCACACGCCCAGTGCAAGCCCAGTGTAGATATGAGCTGCATCACTGTATGGCCGTTGCAGTACAGCAAGGAAATGTGGCTCTCTCTGTACTTTCCAAGGAGTGATCAGGAAGGATTCAGCCTTTACCAGGAAGGGTCTATGCCTCACGCATCGCTCCTTCAGCTGCACAGCTCCCCTTGGAACATCACGGACACCACGAGTCCTCTCATGTAGGGTTGCCAACCTGCAGGTGAAGGCTGGAGTTTCCCTAGAATTACATCTACCTCCAGACTTCCGTGATCAGTTTCCCTGGAGAAAATGGCAACTTCAGAGGGTGGATTCCATGGCGTCGCACCCCTTTTGAGCTCCCCCTCCCCCAAATTCTGCCCTACCCAGGCTTCACTCCTAAATCTCCAGAAATTTCCCAACATGGAGTTGGCAACTCTACCTGCCCATCATGGGGCTACCTAACCTGGCATCAGTCACACATACAACTACTTACTTCCTCCTTAAATTAATTTCAAGTTTTCAAAAAAGATTTTAAGTATTCGTTTTTTAAAAACCCTGTCCTCATTCCCAGGGCAGTCACAGGAGACACCTGCAAATTGGATAAAAGCAGTGAGGTTTGACCGCAGTCCTACAGATAGGAGCCAGTATAAAAGTTGTTTCCTGCTATTCACAGACTCATGAAACTGGAAGATACTGGAAGATCATTCAGGTAAGGTTCTTGCATACTAAGGGGATCTGTGTATGCATGCTCTAGCCCAAGTATGGGCAGATTGTACATACAGATAAGGTATCAGGAATATTCTTGTATTGGTCTCTATTTGGACAACAATCCTAATCCAAAGAAGAAAAGAGAAGACCTCCAGACTTTTCTTTTCAGGTTGTCTTCAACTACTAGGGATGCCAGCCTCCAGGTGAGACCCGGGGATCCCTCGGAATTACAGCCTATCTCCAGACTATAGAAATCGGTTCCCCTGGAAAAAATGAATACTTTGGAGGGTGGGTTCTATGTCATCGTATTCCACTGAGGTCCCTGTCCTCCCCAGGCTCTACCCCCCAAATCTCCAGGAATTTCCCAACCAGGAGGTAGCAACCCTACTTCCACCCTCCACACACTCGTGGCCAGGGGGACCTGGCAACCCTGGCAACTACCTATTTGTTATGGAAGTCCTTATGCAGTTTTCGATAACCTGTGCCAGAAGTGAGACCCAAGTAATCAGCTCATAGTGCTCTCTTTGAAATAGTCTCTTAGACACACTGTTACCATGCCACCTCTGTAACAGGCATCCAAAATGCCATGCCATCTCCTGTAATCTGGCTTTCCCTGGGCCAGTTTCAACTTACTTGCAGTGGTTTGGGGGCACTTCAATGTAGCTTCCTCCCACACCTTTCCAAAAACATGAAGAAATCATTTACTACAGTTTCTAGTTCATGGGGAAGTACCCTTACTAATTTTTACCTCCTAAATCAGTTAGTCAGTCCCATGCATTCATTAATATACAGAAGCTCTAGCAGCGTCTGAAAGTCTTTTGGGGGAATGAATCATTTTGTGTACGTCTCTGGAACAGGGGACATGTTGCTTTCCACACCAAATGGTGCTATAGAGTTGTTGCTGAAAACACAGAGACCCCCAATTTTCCCTGTCTATCTCACTAACTTGTTTGCAACCCACCCACCCAGCCCCGCTGAGGCTTGAGATAGTATCTCCTCTTCTTCTTGTTGTGCTTCTTCTTCATCATCATCATCATTATCATCATGGCCTTCTCTTCCAACACCATGTGTCGTTATTGTTACTGGTTTGTCCTGATTTAATCAATGTAAAGGCAACAGAGCTGGACAAGCCTTAGAGTAACTGGAAGCAGCCAAGTAGGGATGTTAGCACTATCCCCAAACATACATACATACACATACGTACATATTTATTTATTTTAACTTGTATTCCACCCAAGTGTGCTCAGGACAGGTCACAACATAGGCCACACAGTTTGCAATGCTGCCTGTGTTGCGCTGACAAGGATACATGGACAGATATGAGGTGAGCTAGGAGTTTGCTTCTTGGTGATATGTACAAAATTGATCTGGAAAAGGCCAAAGAAGCCTTCCCTGATGATTGCCCCTTTCTCCTATAAAACACCAAGTGTGCTTCATGCTCAGATACGGTACTACATTGCACACTAGGACTGAATAGTTCTCAATCATATTATGGTTTCCCTGAGCAACAGACCACTTAGGACTTGTTTAAACATGTGGCTTTCCCACTGTCTTTCAGTCTAAGTGAAGCCACAGTGTTTAACTTTTAAAATGACCGTGCTTAAGCCTACTTCAAACTTGTCATCAGGTTTTCAGACCTGGAAAGCCTTGTGACTAATTCTAAGCAAATGAGAGTTGGTTTTAGTTACTCGGGGATTAATGAAAGGCATTTTGCACATGCTCAGTGACACAGACTACCTTATTATTTTACTAACCCAATATCCTTCATTACTTTGGGAAGGCCTGTTTATAGTAAGGGGCCCTAGAGGCTGCAGTGTATCTCGGGGCGGGGGTGCCCTGCATGCAGAGAAAGACTACACAATGCCCCCGTGGAACTCCTGTCAATGAAGGCCACCCAGGGTAGTGTGCAGCTTTTGCCCTCATCACAATAGCATTCCCAAGTGTGGTGTCTTATTCCCCCACTCCCACCACATAAGAGTGAATTGCAATCATTCACTTATAGGGGGATAAACTAAAGAGGTTCATGTATGGGTGGGGGAAAATCTTCTCCCTCCCTCTGGTGATCCGAGCCTGAGAATCTAACCTGTGACTGAATGTGTAGAACCTCCTTCTGGATTCTATTTCTTGATCACATCAGAGAGTGTCAGAATGCTGGTGGTGGTGGGAATGGAATTATGACAGAAACTATAGATTGTATCCAGCACTGAAGCCCAGCATTTGAAACTACAGTTGCCAACCTTCAGGTGGGGCTGGAATTCTCCTGGAATTTTAACGGACCTTCAGGCTACAAGAATCAGTTCCCCTGGAGAAAATGGGTGCTTCAGGGGGACACACAAACAGATTAAGCTCCTTTATACTGAATCAGTTTTGCCTACTCAGACTGGCTGCAGCTCTCCAGGGTCTTAGGCAGAGGTTTTTCACATCACATACTATCTGGTCTTTTCAACTGGAGCTGCCAGGGATTGAACTTGGGATCTTCTTCATGACAAGCTAAGCCACAGCCCTCCCCTCCACCAAGGGAGGAGTCTGTGACAACACATCTCTGATGGGTTTCCTTCCCTACCCAAATGCTGACCTCCCCAGGCTCTACCTTCAAATCTACAGGAATTTCCCCGCCTGGCAATCCTATTTGAAAGAGGCTCTGGGAATAAGCCATGGCTAAAATCTGTCATGCTGCCTAACCTTTAATCAACCTAAAAACCACCAGTGTAATTTTCAGTGCTCATAGAAGTTCATGGGGTGATGTGCTAAAGGAAAGGTCCCAAGATGAAGAAAAACTGGATTCACTTTACCGGGGCCTAGTCCTGGGTTGCAAGCTCATTACCATATTATAGTCTGTTTCTATCAGTTCAAATATAGAAAGGAATAATTTTTTTCCTTGATTCATGTGACTGTATGTGTGGGAATTAGGGTTAGGCATGGACCAAATAAATGGAGATTCATATAGGTTCTTGGTTCGTGAGTTTCACAAACTACAAACCACGAGCCACCATGGACCTTTTCATTTAATGAACAGGTTTACTGTTCATGAGGTTTGGTGTATACAGACAATTAGCCCCACTGTTCACACTAATTAGGATGACTACTAGTACCTTCAAGCTCCGTTCCCAGTCTCTGACTTTCTAACTTCTTCTCTCTAACTTCTTCTTTTCTGATCTTCTCTCCCTGACTGCTGGCTACGAAGTAAACAGAATGGTCTGTGAGCTGGGTATATATGCAGTCTTCTCCCATAGAGCAGAATGGGAGCTCTCTTATTGGCAGCCAGAGCTGCCTGTCAAGCTTTGGAGGGCCAGTATTGGTGTTTCCAGGGCTCCAGAAGGGCTCCAGAAGCCCATTCCCCCAGTTGCTTTGAGACTTAATGCCTTGGCGCAGGGTTGTCTGGCCCTCAGACTGTTCCACAGACCCAATGGAGCTCTGCCAAACCCATGGCAGTTTGTGGGTGGTCTGTCGAAAATGTGAATGCACAAACGGACAAATAGACCACAGACTGGGCATGGTTGGTGATGAAATTTGGTCTGGACCACAGTAGGAATGGCAATTTTGTAAATTGAAAGATTTACTGTTCCTTTGTTGGTGTCTTTTAAAATCCATGCAAGTGCTTCAAGGACACTGACCTTGTGTGATATAGTGACCAGTGTGGCTGGTGATGGACTAAAGCTAACATTAGGAAGACCCTAATTCAAATCACCATTCTGCCATGAAGTTCATTGAGTCAGTCATATTTCTTACCTTGACTTACCTCACAGTACAGTTATGAGGATAAAATGGAGAGGGGAAAACCCTGTACACATCACCACATTGAGCTCTTTGGCAGAAGGGTGGTATAAAAATGTAATAGGTAGATAGTTGTCCCATAGTAGACATGTGTTCCACTTGCCTGGCTACCTTCAATAATAAGCTCATCAAACCTGAAAAGCTAAGCACTACCCAGAAGATAGTACTTCTAATCAGCTGTGTTTAGAGCTTAGCTCTCTTGTCCCCACCTGCTTAAGATTGAAATTCCCTATGATAATCCTTCCATAACTAAGTAATGAAGAATAGAATTTTCAGTTACTTTCAAGCAATCAAACACACTTCAATTAAATACAAATGTAACATTGGAATGAACTAACACACAATGTATGAATATTAGGGGTGAGCAAAAAAAAAACCCGGTATTTTTGGGGTTTGGGTATATTGAAACCAAAAAATATCACTATTCCCTGATATTCCTGAATCCCAATACTGGTATGGTATTCAAATTCAGTAAATATTTAGGATTACTGAATTTTTTCAGCTCCATTATACCCTATGGGGACCATTATAGTCAATGGTCCCCATAGGCTATAATGAAGAATTGATCCAGAGATATCTGGGGCTCTGGGGGGGGTTGTTTATTTATGTAGAGGCACCAGATTTGCAGCATAGCTGCTGGTGCCTCTCCTTAAAAAAACCCCAAACTTTCAAAATGATTGGACCAGGGGGTCCGATATTATGGGCCCCCAGAGGAGGTGTCCCCATCCTCCATTCTTTCCAATGGGGGGAGGCATTTAAAGGGACTGCAGTCTTCTCTAAGCAGTGTGACCCACAGTCAAGTGAACTCCAAAGGCATTTAAAGGGACTGCAGTCCATTTAAATGCCTTCTCCAAGCTGAGAGTTTACTCTGAAGGCATTTAAAGGGATTGAGAGCCTCTTTGAATGCCCTTTAACTGTGGCTATCCAGTGGTCCTGAAAAATCTTGAATATTTTTGGGAATTTTTTGTTAGCCATTTTCAGACAGATGAATAAGTAGCCCACTCACTAACCACCTGAAAAAATATCCAGAAAAAAGTGATAAGGTATTTTTCGGCTCAGTTTATGCTGAATGCACACCCCTAATGAATATGTCTTAGAAGACTTTCTGCTTTTAAAAACTACCCTGCAATACTTTAAATTTCCCTTTAGCTACAATTCAGAAAATACCCACTTACAACTGTATGACTGATATCCAATACTATAGTCAAATCTTTCTCCAATTTAACTAGTCAAATTGGATTTATGAAACAGTTTCAGATTCCTACTGCCCCCATCTAAGATGTTCATACATGTCAAGGTTTTCCCCTCCGTCATTCTTTCTCTTGGCTTCATCTGTCTAAGCCTGTTGTATGTTGGACCCTTTCTTCAGTCACTTTGCCTCTGAGCTTTAACTTCCATGAGCACTGGAGCATCTCAAGTCCTCAGTTACCCTGATAATGCTTTAGTTATGTGTAGACCCTGTGTGAGATTTTAATTTCTAACAAACGGACAATATTCTCTTTCCTCATGGAAGCTGGGCTGCCAACATTCTTTGATGGCTTTGTTCCCTGAGCAGTTGTAATACTGTAAACATCCCTGTGGCATGCTTGCTATTTGGGGGAGACTGCTTTTCCTTTTAAACCACCCTCTGTGTATATAAACTTGGTAGTTTTCTACTGCCACCAGGAATTAAAAATCCAATTCTCTCTCTTTTGGTAGTATGACCCAGGATCTGGGCACTTCAGAGGACTATGTGGCCCTGAGGAAGGACTGTACTGATTTCTGGGATATGTTTAAACAAAAATTGATTTATTGAATAAAGAATAAAACAGGTTTCTGGTTATCTTTAACTGTTTCGGGGAAAAGGAACTTGTAAATATAACTGGCAAGGTGTCACACAGTCTCTCAGACACCAAAATTCCACACTGACAGGCTTCTCTCTCTCATATATGTAGCCACACTGGCTAAGCTCTTTGTCTTAAGCGCACAAGATAAAACATATGTCTAACCACACAGTTTAGACACTACTTGTTTCTTTGCCATATAGACTCTCTCACAAAACTTTTAGAGTCACACAGACCCTCTTCATAGCTCTTCCACACTTCACTTTTCCCAAAGACACATACACAGAACTCTGTCTTCAAAATACACACAGATTCCTCTCAGAACATCTCCTCCCACACACTCAGTCATCAGCCAATCATAGGCACACTCATCACCCTCTATCACTCTTCTTACAGTACCGCAGTCAAACTCAACATTTAAAGACACACAAACACAACAAAACATGGAATCATTACAATCCCACTTCTATTCACTGTTGCCACTAGATCAATACAATATAGATCATACAGTTTCACAGGGTTGTTCTGAAGGTTCATAAGAAATACTACAGAATAAAACTAAAATATTGGATACAATAAGTAATGATATTCTCATGGCAACCTTTGCTTTTTGATGAATTCAGCAAGGATTGCAATAGTGAGCCAATTTTTCTAGAAGTATGTCTCATTGAATAGACCTGAATTGAATTCTGAGTAGACCTCCTTAGTATTGCTCTCTTGATCTAGGTTCTACCTTCTCTAAGTACACTAATAGCATCACTTTAGCAATCATGTCATGGGAAGTCTCTAGCTAAGCTAGCACCACAACAAGGACATGCTATTCCAAGGCTGGAACTGTGCAGTGCTGTGTTAGCTGTGGAACTGGCAGACATCATACAGAGAGAAACGGATGTTGAGTTTGAAGCCATGGCCTTCTACACAGACAGCAAAGTGGTGCTAGGGTACATACACAACCAGACCCGGAGGTTCTACATGTATGTGAGCAACAGAGTGGAACGCATCAGATAATCTTCGTGTCCTGAGGTCCACAGGTCAGAATGCTGCAGACCATGCTACACGCTCTATTTCGGCATTGATACTTTATTAATACTGTATCTTTTCTAAAATTTATAAGACTTGTGTACATTGCTGTAATTGATTTTGTGCTGGTCACAAACCGTATTAATAAAGTATCAATCTCCTACGAAGTAACTTCCTGCAATGAAAGAGAACTGCTTCACATTTTGCCAGTGCGGCAGAAGGAGAAGGTGTTGCAGCCTTTTAGAAACAAGTAAAAGAAACACCAGCAGCACAAACTGATTCAGTCAGCAATTGTATCCACTGATGAATGGAGATACTGCTGCCCGGCATACCTTATTCTCCACTCATGGCGAGTGAATCACCAAGGTGCGGCTTTTGATCCACTGTTAACAAATATACAGGTGGTAAGAATTGCATTTTGATACTGTTAGGCAATTGTAGTACTAGAGGCTTTTGCTATCTTCTTGTGCTCCTCTTAATGCCTCTGTGCAAGTCCTGAAATACGGTCCTTCTTTACTATTCAGTTGTGAGGTGGTCTTCCTTCCTGCCTCTATTTGTCTTGCTCATACACATTCATAACATTCAAATTTATAATGTAATCTTACTTGCCGTTCCATATTTATGAGAGGTTTTGATGGGTGTTTCTTTATGTGATAATATCAGGCGGAATGCTAACCCATTGCCTCAAACCACTGTAAAGTCGTTTTCTTACATAATTGACATCGGCATATTCTTTCATTATACAAGATTTAGCACGCATCTGCTCCACCATTGCACGGCAATAGATGACTTTTTCCAGTGCTTCCTATTATCAATTCAAATTACCCCCATTTCCCGAAGCTACTGTATGGATTTTACAGTTGACAGTAAGGGAAAAACACAGGAGCATAATAACTCTCTTAAATTATTCAGGCCTAGTTAAACCCAGTTTGGTCTCGACTGGAAAGTGGATGCAGGAGGGGAATGAGAGAGAGAGAGAGAGAGAGGAGGGAGGGGGAGGGAGAGGAGCAAGAAGCTCAGCCTACCATTGGTTATAAAATTCAGCCATCTCCACAGTGAATTATGAGATGTGCCACCTGCAAAAGAGGCTGGAGGTCTTTAATCAAAGTGAAAACTCTGTCATATTACAACACGTTCCTTTCAGTTAAGGTAATTGGGTTCAGCAAGAGGCTAAGAGGAAAAGTTGGTGATGACACAGGCGTCTATCATCTTTTACCTTTCTGATATCCTGCCCTTTGAGGTGGCAGCAGCATTCTCCCATCTAGGCTTCCTGTCATCACACTTGTCTTTTTGACCACAGTGGTGTGAGTCAGGAAGGTTGTCATTAGTCACTCAGCCACCATTCTATCTGTACATCTCCTGTCCTTTGTTTCTGTTTGCAGGGAAATCAAGAAATAAGCACCAGTACAATCATATCATGAAACAAGACACCACCAGAGAATAGGGTGCATCCTTAGAGACCCAGTGATATCTACTGTTTTTATTGTTGTTGTAGTAGTAGATGTTGGTCCCTCTTGGATGCATACAACAACCTGAGTACATGAAAGCAGAGGTATGCTAAAGGCATGTTCCTTGGTGGAAGCCTGAAGACATCTTGGTCAGGCCTTCAGCGTCTATTGTTGGAGTTCTTCACTCCCCTAAATTTCAGGACCTCTGCCATAGATCTAGGCTCTGTGTCTTCTCCTGGATTTGTTTCAGATACCCTATTATTCTTTGTTTTCTACTGTTGCTGTCCCCAAAAATCATTTCCAAAGGGGAAAAAACTAAAGCTACAGCTGAGCATGCACATTAAGGTTTGCATAATTGATTCCAATAACAGACAATGGATGTTTTCCGCTTAAAATCTAACCCCAACCTTTGATTGATGCTTATTAGAGACACAAGTCTCAAATCAAAGTCTGCACAGAGACAATAAGAATTAGCAGGTTATACATTTTAAAACTGGACAGAGTGACTATTAATTAGTCTGTGGGACTCATTGTTATTGTATGTTAAGCATTTGTAATTATCTAAAAGAGACAGATCATATCTATGGATCAGGTTTTAGTACTGAGGGTTTCCTATTCATAAATAAACCAATAATAATCAATAAATATACTCAAACAATGTGAAATTTTTTAAAATCGCAAATTAAGTTGAAATGGGAGAGCTATTTTTCATGCAATTGGTAATGGGAAAATTAGTGTGATTTACTGATTAGCATACTAATTGAAATTTAAAATGGAGGTTTTCTTTAAGTTTTAATTGGAATTGAAAGAATTTCTGCTCTTGAATCAAACACATTATTTAAGCTATATTTATTTGTTTTTAGAATGCCTGTATTACATTTTCCCCAAAACAAAATCTAAAGCAGCACACATGATACAATTAAATCAGTAAACATCTTATCACTAATTTTAACATATAGTCAAGAACAGTTGAAAATCAAGCTATGAACAGCAAGACTTCCTAATTCAAATGGAGTGGGGAAAATAGGAAGGGGGGGGAGATTTGTGTCCCAAATGTGAGATGAAGAGAACAGTTTTGCTGGCAGGCAGAAGGTTCCAGGTTCAATCCTCAGCATATCCAGTTAAGGATCAGTTAGTGGATGATGGGAAAGACCTCCCCCTGAGACCCTGGACAGCCGCTGCCAGTCTGAGCAGACAATACTAACTTTCGTGGATCGATGGTCTGATTCATTATAACGAGCTTCATGTGTTTATATTCTTGAGAAAACCAACCTGGTAGAAAGTAGCCTGACACCAAACAAATAGATATTCCCTCAGGGCCAGTATAGACCGAACAAAACTTTAGCCAGCAAAATAATGTAAAAACCAAGATTAATTTTGTTTTCTCATTTGTAGCAGATTTCCCGGTCCTTTTATTAGGTTTGCTCTATCAAGAACTTGAAAACAGGATAGTCAGATGAGTAGAAATTCCACCCAAAGATCTGGGAGACCATAAACTGAATTCCCTGCTTTGCGTTTAGCAATTCTGTTTACTATGGGCAGTTCTGTCTTCAGCTTTATTTCCTGTTTATTTAATAGAGAGAAGAGCCGGTTTATTTAATAGAGAGAAGAGCCAATGCAATACAAGGAAGAGTGGAGGAGGACAAATTTAGGTGCTATGCATTCATGATACCTACCAGCATGTGTTTGCATAGTTAGCCAGTTTTCTACAACAAATGACATTTGTGCATACAATCCCATGTCAATTTTTGAGGTCACACTTTGGATATAAGGGTACGACATTTACCAACACTAGAACAGCGATATTTTATTCCTGAGAAGTATTATTCTGTTCCCAAATAGCACATGCACTTTAATGTGATTTCATGAAAGTCACAGATACTTGTGGTCTATTGCCTTTGACATAAACAGCAAACTGACACGTCTTCCTCCTCCCATGGATTTATGCTGGTGCAGCACATTGCAGACTACTTGTTACTTGTTTCTCATCTGATCTTTAGCACTGCATTGCTCCAAGCCAACTTCTTGTGTCTTTAATTTTTGTAAGTAGCTATGAACTATAGGAACTGAATAAATAATTAGAATTACGTTTAATATTATGAATATAAATATACATTAGCATTGCTTGTAGTTACATTGGAAAAGGTACCTAGTTCAGTGGTAGGGCACTTTCTTTGAATACATAAAGTCCCAAATTCGATCCCTGGAATCTCTAGATGGATATCAGGTTGCTGGGCTGGGAAAGTGGCCCCTGTCTGAGATCCTAAAGAGCTGCTGCCATCAAGGTAGACAATGTAAGGTCTAACCCAGTATAAGGCACCCAGTATAAGGCAACATCATATATCTGTATTCTAGATTTTTTTTTTTAGAACTTCATTTCAGAAGAGCTATGGCACTTAGCGGGGCTGCAGTGGTTCAGAGGTTAAGACACTGAGCTGCAGACTGGAATGTCTGTAGTTCAGCAGTTCAAGACCCTAGTGCCACGTGATGGACTGAGCTCCTGTCTCTGGCCCCAGCTCCTGCCAACCTAGCAGTTTGAAAGCAAGAAACTGTAAGTAGTTAAATAGGTACCGCTTCGGTGGGAAGGTAACAGTGTTCCATGTGCCTCAGTGTTTAGTCATGCCAGCCACATGACCACGGAAACGTCTTCAGACAGCACTGGCTCTTCAGCTCAGAAACAGAGATGAGCACTGCCCCCTAGAGTCGGATTTGACTGGCTTTCAAGAAAGGGAAACCTTTACCTTATGGTACTTATATATTCACTTATGCAATAAGAAGGACAAAAATTAACTTTAACATCCATGCCAAATAAGCAATAAAAATGTTGGACAATTTCAGATAAGGGATTGTATAATAATTATTATTTTATTTACAAGATTTTTACCCCACCTTTCTGGCACCACAGGGCAACTAAGACGGCTCACAAATTAAAACATAAAAATTAAAATATTATCTTAAAGCCATTAAAACCAATACAAAAAGCATCATTAAAACAAGCTAAAACCAAAGCTTAAAATAAGTACAAAAGATAAAAACAACCGTTAAAAGTATGGGATCACTGTGGGAATATCAAGTGAAAGAGAAAAGTCTTCACCCACTGTATGAAGATGGCAACAAAAGGGACAGGCAACTCTCTCTATGTAGAGAATTCCAGAGTTTTAGTGCCACCACCAGAGTTCCCTCTAAGCTGCGCTAGGTGGTGCTGGTGCACAAAATTTTAGGTCGCAGCTCAGGGATTTTAGTTTCAGCTCACAAGTAAACTGAGAAGGCATTTCCCTCCTCCACTGGAAAGTTCTCAAGCACCACCTTTTGAAGGCATTTCTCTCTTCCACTGGAAATTTCTCAAGCACCCTCCAGATAGGACCAAAACCACTTCTTTCCAAGCCTAGAAAGGCAGTCCGTAAGGATACCATGATCAATGGTATTGAAAGCAGCTGGGAGGTACTTAGTATTCTACTAACAGCCAATGCTACATGCTGATGGATGCGGAGATTCATTCATGAACCAAAACGGTTTGTGGTTTGTGGCCTGCAAACCTCGTTGAATGGGACCACAGTCCCTTTAAAAGGATTGCACAAGAAACCCAAAAATCATCTGAGAGGCTGTCATGAGTGACAGTGATGGCGTTGAGTCCCCGCCTGGGTTGGCATCGCAGCCAGAGGTGCTGGCACTGCCAGAACCAGAAGCCTTTGACTCCTCACGAAGTTGATAGCTTGCCAGCGCCTGAGCCTGTAAACCAGCACCTGGTCCTGCAGCAGCCAAGGAGGCACAGGTGCAATTGGGGAGCCCGCCTGACTCACCTCCACGGGTGGTTCAGCTAAGGGAGCAGCTCCGCAGAGGCTTAGCCACCCGCCGCCAAGATGCACGCTGGCAGGGAAGGCGAGTGCGAAGTCCTGAGTATTAGCAGGAGTGGCGGCACCACCACGGGAAGCCAGGCTGGAAGCCTATATAACTCTCACTCGAGATTGGGCTCTTGTGGAAGCAACGAGTCGCCTCTGTGCGTACCTCGCATCCACCTTCGGCTCCTGTCCTTGGACCCCCACTCTGGCTTGTATTCCTGGCTTCCTGACCCCTGCTTTGGATGACTCCTCTTTCAGACTCATGATTTGGCTCTCGCTCTGACTCTCCTGGCAACGACCTTGGACCGGGCTTGACTTCTGCCTCTCAGCCAAAGCCCAGCCTGTGACAGAGGCACTCCCTGCCACTCCCTGCCACTCAGCTGTTTTTGTGGCTTTCATGGGAAACAGAAAGCAGGGGTTTAAAGGGACTTGAAGGTGCTTCAGAGGGCCGCAGAAGGCATTGTCTTTGCATTTGTAGGGAATGTGTATTTGGACATACTCTCTCCCTCCTTACACTGTGTGGCACCTTCAAATATTATATGTGTTGTGTATTGAAAATTATGTTAAGCTTGAGTCTGAACAAGGATTGTAAATAGACCAATCAGAGCTGCGCAAGGTTCAGGAGGAAAGCACTCTGATTGGACCTTATCTGTAAATAGTTATTGGTTGTTCGCTGACTTGTGGGCGTGGCTATCTAAGCCCAGACTGTTTAAAAGGGAGCCTGTTGCTCTATGTTTTAGTCTCGTTCTGATTTCTTCTGACTTCATTAAATAAAGCTGATTCACTGTTCACAAGCTGTGTTGAGTCTCATACTTAACAATAGGATTGTAATTGGACCCATTCTCCATGACAACTATTCTGTGATTGTTCTATGACTACCACCTCCCACCATGACTACCACCTCCACCATGGTATCCATTTTGTTGTGGCACCTACAACCTGTTGTCAAAATCCCAAATGAGCCCACAGAGTGAACAAGGTTAGAGACTCCTGCCCTAATTAATAGCTATGAATATTGGTTTTACTGATGTACATTATATTTTGCATTTTGTAGTCTATCATTTTTCAAACCTCATGGCTTTTGATGAATGCAATTAACCAAACAGTGGTAATTCACCCTTCAAAGAGCCACTGCAAAAAAAAAAAAAATCCCATGGTGATAGGTACTAAATAGGCATTTGCCACAAGTACACATTATGGTTTTACAAGTTTTGTTGTTGTTGTTCAGTCGCACAGCTGAGTAGTACAATATTTTACAAATTGAGCCATTAAGAAGATAATTTCTGAACTAACCCTCAGAAAGGCTTGCTATGAAACTATGAGAATCTCTGCATTAAAAACTGTAAAGAAGCACAGATCTCCACTATTACGTGTGTATTTTCGCCTTCCTACCAAGCCATGCTGTAGCTGAAACTCATGAGCATGCTGAATGCAAGTGCATGTTGTACTTAGCCAGAAAGACAGCAGCAATCTAGAATTAGTGCCACCCATCTCAGGGGTTTCCCATTATGAGACATCTTCCACTGGTTTCCTATCCTTATTACAGCTCCACCCACCTTCCTTTGTGGCCTTTTAAAAGTCCCACTTGCTCACAGATAGCCCGCAACCCACTCAGCTTCTCACCATTTGAAGAGTAGGTACAAATCTGTGAAATGTTTAGCATCCTTCCTAATAAGGGACGCTAGAGTGAAAAAAATCATAGAAGAACTGAAGAGGCTGGAGAGGATAACTTACAAGGACAGATTTTTAAAGTGCTGTTTATGGGAACAATGAGTCCACGAGGGATGTGACTGCAGGCTACAAATATCTGCAGCACATTAGCAGCCAAGAGCAGGAAGGATTATTTCATGAGGTACATGGGGGTGTGAATAGGATGGATTTCAGGAAATCATATGCCTGTCCTAGAATGAAGCACCCTGTCAATGAGTGGAGTGATAGTTTATATGTAAAGAACTTGCACAGACTGCTGAAAGGACTAACCTAGGGCTTCATTCCTTCCTTCAGCACCAGGCCTAATCCAATCCCAAACCAAGATGTAAACCACAGGGATAGATCAGAAATAGGAGGAAATGAACAAGGAAAAGAATGTACAATCCACTAAATACAGCTATAGCGTTATAATACAGAAGACCCCAGTTAAAATCTCATCTCTGCCCGTAGCCTCACCTTGGGCAAATTACTATTTCTACCTTGCCCACTGCCCACATGAAATACAGTGATAATGTTGGCCTAATGTATGGGGTTGTTGAATGAAAGAATGTGAAAATTACATATACATTGTGTTATATTAATGATAACTATTATTATCAGCAGCACTAGATGCACATCTGATACTGATCAGAACACCCCTCCATCATCCACCTACACCCATGTTCAGACCTTTTGCCTCCTGCAAGTATTGCTCTTCTACTGCACTCTGAAGCATCCCATTAAGTGCAACCTTAGGCTGTCCCCATCCATTCAACTACACTGCTGCCGTCAGTAATAATAAGGATAAGAATAAAAAATAAAATATAAGAACGAGCGCTGATTGTGAGGGGACGGAGACAGGGAGGTTATTGTTAAGGCTTGATCAGCCACTTGCATATCCCACATGCTCAAAGGCAAAATTTAGCTACTTTATTTTTTGTCTCCTAGTAGGAATCTGCAAGAAGGAGGGAGACGTAAATTTGTTCAGATCTTCCTGGTAGAGTTGATAGGATTGGGGCTATGTACTGAGATCGAATGTTATTGTAGAATGGGCACTGCAGCAGGACATGGTCGACAGACCCTACTTTCCCTGCATGGCATGGGCAGAGCTGTTGAGGGAGTGGGACACGATGATATCTGCCTTCTAGGAAGGTTGAGGGTAGAACGTTAAAGCATGCAAGGGTAAAGGTTCTCTGATATTTGGAGATCTCAAGGGCTCTAAAATAATCTGCTGGTTGGAAACATTTAGTATGCTGCAGAATAATTTGATATTTCTGTATTCGTGCCTTATTTGATTGTAGGGCATGATCCCAGAACTGCTGCTTAATTGTTTCTTTGGCTTTTTGGTGCCCAAGATGCAGTAGGTGTTGAGGGGAGAGGTCATGCTCCCGGAGTTTCTTCTCAATTGCTCTTTGCCAGGTTGAACGGTGGCTATCGGCAAACATTAAGAGTGCTAGGTCCACCAGATTGAAGGTGAGTTTTAGCCAATAGTTTGATGCAAGTAGCCACATGTGAGTCTCCAAGGGGATCAGAACAGTCTCTAATCTAATCTAAGAAGTTTTGTGCAGTGTTAGTATCGTAGCCAATGAGGTTAATCCAAGGCACGATTATTGCTAATTGATGCATTTCAATTTGTGTTTAAGCAAACTGTTACCCACCCTTCATCGATAAAAGAAGGACACAAGCCACAATGAACACAAGGCATCACTGTCACTGCCACCTCACATTAGAAGAAGAAGGAGAGTTTGGTTTTATACCCCATTCTTCAGTACCCGAAGGAGTCTTGGAGTGGCTTACAATCACTTTCCCTTCCTCTCCCCACAACAGAAACCTTCTGAGGTACCTGGGCCTGAGAGAGTTCTGAGAGAATGTGACTGACCCAAGGTCACCCAGCTGGCTTCATGTGGAGGAGTGGGGGATAAAACCCAGTTCTCAAGATTAGAGTCCGCTGCTCTTAACCACCACACCAAACTGGCTCTATAGGGGGCAGACTGACCAGAAAGGCCATTGTATAACCTCCTGACAGATCTGGTGGCGTTTACTTTGAGCTACAACATTTTTTTTTTACTGGAATTCATTAAAATAAACTTCACAGTGATGTTTTTGCTCAGGGGGCTTGAGACACTGGGCTCGGGATGAAAAACTGAAGATGACAAAGGTAGATACTGGTGATAATAATTCTACCTTGATTGATACAGAAGAATCATTATCTACCACAATCAATAAAGCAGGACCGCAAATGCTGCTTAAACCGTCCAAATTATTTCCTGTTGGTGTCAGCCCTATGGAGCCACTATTTATATTCCCACCTCAGAGTGTTTGCTATAGACATTCTTGGATCTTTTCATGCATCTTGGTCCTCCAGGAAGAAAATGCTACCCATATTTCTGTTGGATAAGAAAAGAGAAGGACTGGGGAAATGCTGGATGCAAGTATCTGATTGCAACAGACAGGTGAGCAGAGTTCCCTCTAAGCTGTGCTAGGCGGTGCTGGCACTCAAAATTTTAGGTGGCAGCTCAGGGATTTTAGCTTCAGCTCTCAAGTAAACTGAGAAGGCATTTTCCCCTCCTTTAGAAACAATGGAGGATGGCGGCACCTCCTTCTAAGGCCCATAAAATTGGGCCCCCTGGTCCAATCTTTTTGAAACTTGGGGTTTTTTATAGGAGAAGCACCAGCAGCTGTGTGGCAAATTTGGTGCATCTACCTCATAAAACAGCCCCCAGAGAGCCCCAGATACCCCAGATCAATTCTTCATTATAGCCTATGGGGCCCTTGGCTATAATGGTCCCCTAGGCTATCATGGAGCTGGGGGGGGGGGAATCGATTTTGCACACCCCTATTATGCTTTTCAGTATGATTTGTAAGCTGCCTTGAGTCACAGGGGAAAGTGGGATATAAATATTTGAATAAATACGTAGTTTGGGCAGGTTGATAACATTTAAGCAACTTCCTGTTTGTTAGGTTAGGTGGGGTTCTGATAGTGATGGTTCCAACTCTTTATACTTGACCTGTAATGCTGGTTGTCATATTTCACTTAAAAAAACACAGTAGACTGCAAGAGGTCCGTCCCCCCCCAAGTGATGGTATGTTTTCTAAGGCTCAGCACAGGGTGACGGTCCAAGGCCAGGTCTACCAATACAGTAGACTGGGGTGGGTAGACCTGCTCTCTGGAGGCCAGGCCTACCAATATAGTGGGGGGGAGGGAGAGAGACCTGTTCTCCGGAGACCAGGTCTACCACTATAGTGGAAAGGGGAGGGGAAATCTGTTCTACAGAGACTTGGTCTACCCCCATAGAGGACAACAATTTCTGTAATTAAATTTGACGATTCTGTTGTCTCTTATAATGTTTAAATTATTCTCAAAATATAGTTTAAATATAGTTTAAAAGAATTCATTCTTAGATTTTTTATGTTATGGAAATTATCTTCTAAAAAAACTAATTTATGCAATAGTCAGATGTAAATTCACTCACAACTTTAATGCTACTAGCCTTTTTTGCTCACAAGGTAGAATTTTTGGTCACGACACTGTGGCGCTTAGAGGGAACATTGCAGGTGAGTATCAAAGTTGTCATCTCTAACAGCAGAATTGCATGCAGTGGGATCCCATATCATGGGGAACATTGTAACATTAATTATGATTACAGCAATCTTTATCCACAGATCTCTCCTGATCCCTGATAATAGGAGAAATTGAAGGTAAAAAAAGAAGGGGATGACAAAGGATGAGATGGTTAGACAGTGTTATCGATGCAATGAACATGAAATTAAGCAAACTCTGGAGGACGGTGGAGGACAGGAGGGCCTGGTGTGATGTGGTCCATGGGGTCACAAAGAGTCAGACTCGACTGCGCGACTGAACAACAACAACACACACTCACACACACACATACACATATATATAAAAGCATAAATGTTCTGTCTTTGAGCCATTCCATTTATTCCATGTTAACTCGATAGCAGGAAAGGGCAAATGCCTTGCTTCCAGATAGGCTGAAACAGAAGCAGAGGTTTTGACCTAAGCTTAACTCCCTCCACTCACCCATCTAGGAAGCCTTCTGCATTCCTAGCACCTTTGGGGAACGAGTAAAAAGCTTTGTATGTACACTCTGTAAGGTAGAAAGGCTGCTGTGCTGTGTGGTGTGTGTATGGGGGAGAGACAGCCCAAAAGCCAGAGGCCAGTTGTCCTTGGCTCTATTTTCCACCCCCACCATCACCACCACTGAAGCTTCTATGCTTCCAAACTTTTTTTAAAAAAAGAAACATATCCACATAGGGCTGCCAACCTTCTGGAGTTCTCCCAAAATCACAACTGGTCTCCAGACTACAGAGATCAGTTCCTCTGGAGAAAATGGTTGGTTTGGAGGGTGGACTCTATGGCATTGCACCCCCCAGTCCCCAAACCTGCCCTCTCCAGGCTCCACTCCCAAGCCTCCAGCAATTTCCCAAGTAGGAGCTAGCAAACCTACACATAGGGTTGCCAGCCCCCATGTCTGGGTGACGGTTCTCCCGCTTCTGGGGGCTTCAATCTGCTCCTGGCCAGCGGGCTGATGGGGAAGCCCCACCCCCAAATATCTTAATAATAATATCTTTCAATTTATTAATTGCCCAATCCTGCAGAGCTGCTGGCTCTGAGCGATTTACAGTTACACATATTAACAAGGGACTAACAATGATTCATAGGGGGTAAGGGAGGACAACATATAAATATTTTTTAAGTCGCACACGTTTGCAGCCGACGAGGATTTTGTTCAGCTGTAGACTTAGACGTGTTCCAAACGGCATTCACTCGGCTTGGCTTGATGACGTCAGTTTTTCCAAGACTGCTTCGAGTTGCAGCGTCGCACTGCAACCGCCTGGCCGGATTGGCCCATTGCAGGCTTCTTAATGCGGAAGAGATCTTTCCAGGCTTCCGAGCTTACGAGCTAGGATATTCCGTTTCACCGGCAAACACCTCCCCCCACCAGGGGGGTTTAGTGTGCCCACCCTCTCTAAGGAGTGGTACCCATTTTATCTACTCGCCGAAGCTTTCGAACCACTGGGTGGACGGCGAGCTGGGGACAAGGCTGGTAGCTCACACCAGCACGGGCTAGAACTGACAGCAGTTCTGTTCAGTTCAGATGTTACTGTAACCAGAGGATAAATCCTCTGAGCCCCACCCTCGAGAGCAACCACCCTCCTGGCAACCCCTCTCCCTCCCCTCCTGCCCGATTTAAAGGGCTTCACCTGATTGACGGGGACCACATGGCCCACCGACCAGCTGGAGGGCACTTTAAATTTAGCAGGAGGGAAGGAGAGGGGCAGTTGCAGGCCACATGCTCAGATCACAAAAAGACCCTTTAAAAGACCCCCAGAACACCCTCCAAATCCCCCCACCAAAGCAACAAGGGCCCCTGACAACCCTACCTGCACATATACAGGGCAGGACTAGATGGATTGGACCTTTCTATATAACAGGATCTCTCTCGTCTTCACAAATCACTCCTGGGGGTGGTCATCTGCTCATTTATAGCATGGGTGGGAATAGATATTTTTTTCAAAAATCGAGCACATGGGCAAAGGAAAGGGAAGCCCACACCCTCCCATGTTTTATCTGCCCATCCTCTGCTTTTAGAAGTATTTAATTTTTTCAAGGGAGCCCCCTCCCACTCCACCTGCAAATGAGGACAATAATGCTGCCCTATTTTACCATACTGTTTTAAGCCTGCCTCGGCAGGGAGGGTGGGATACAAATAGAATTAAACAATAAGATAATGTATGTGAAACTCTTAGAACACATAAAGTATTAAATAAATGGTGGTGGTGGTGATGGTTGATGATAGAAAGGCAACAGAAGACTAAGTCTCTGAGCTGAGAACATTCCTGCCACAAGTCTCCTTTCTGGTTACTGAAACTGGTTATTTACTTACTAATTTTTTCTATATATTTTTGGAATTAATTACTTCCTTGTTTTAAGATGAAGGGGTATGCACTTTTAGCAAATCCAGATGGTTTGAGTACTCCATCTGATATAGGTAAAGGTAAAGGTTCCCTTGCTCGAAAGCCAGTCGAGTCCGACTCTAGGGTTGCAGTGCTCATCTCCGTTTCAAAGCCGAAGAGCCAGCGCTGTCCGAAGACGTTTCCGTGGTCATGTGGCCGGCATGCCTAAACACCAAGGCGCACGGAACGCTGTTACCTTCCCACCAAAGTGGTCCCTATTTATCTACTTGCAATTTCTTGCTTTCGAACTGCTAGGTTGGCAGGAGCTGGAACTAGAGACGGGAGCTCACTCCATCATGCGGCACCCGGGTCTCGAACTGCTGAACTACTGACCTTCCACAGCCAGCAGTTCAGCGTCTTAACCACTGAGCCACCGCAGCTCCATCTGATATAGCCCCTGGTTAAACATTTCTGTTCCTTTATTTTTTAAAAAAATTACCAGATTAAAGTCAGCCTGAACATTTAATAACATCCATTTCCCCCCCTTAGATCACCTAAAATAGGATCCTGTGTAACTCAAAAGCTTGCTTCCATCATTTTGTTGATGATGAAGAAGAAGAATTGGATTTATACCCCAACCTTAACTCGGAGTCCTTCCTTCCCCACAACAGACACCCTGTAAGGCAGGTGGGGCTGAGAAATCTCTGAGAGAACTGCTTTTGAGAGAACAGCTCTGAGAGAACTGTAACTGACCGAAGGTCACCCAGCTGGCTGCATGTGGAGGAGTGGGGAATCAAACCGGGTTCTCCAGATTAGAGTCCGCTGTTCTTAACCACTACACCAAACTGGCTCACTTGCTTTGTGTTATGTATTGAGCCTAAGCCATCCCTGAATGTGGACCTTGAGTGAGCTTGATCCCCAAGAACAATAGCTGGCCAGGATCCTGGAATTGACCTATAGATAAGCAGTGTAATGTAAATACCCTATCCTTGGAAGTAAGTTTGTGTGGGGTGTGGGGTTTGCATGCTTTATAAGCAGGGCTCAAACTCTGCTAGGTGTCCTTGTTGTGTTCCTGAAATCACTAAATAAACTAGAGCTGATCACTGCAATGCGTCCAGAACCCAGTATTTAACACTTTGTGTTTTCCTGTGGATCACAGGGGCTGAGATCCTTAGCTAGCCGGGAAGAACAAAGTGAAGGGCCTCTCTCAGGACAGAGAAGGCAGCATGTTGACAAGCAAGGCAGATGAATTAGTATCTCAGTGTTCCAGAGAGGAAAGAACCCCTCCTCCCACTGACTGGGCTTATGCAAAGTAACAGGCACCTGCCTTGGGCTGGGGGGGAGGTTGGTTGTAGCAACAGCTGGTAAAAGGCCTAAATATGATTAATTAATGCTGCAGGGGAAAAAATCACAGACGCAATTAAGATTTATGGTAGGGTGGGAAGATGCAGGACATAGAAGAAGAAGGGAGGAGGCAGATGAGAGTGCTTAATAACTTTCCATGCTAAAAGGCATAAGGAGGAGGGCACCTGAAGCTAGTGAAAAACTGAAGGACTTTCTGCACAGGGATATCACAGAGAGTGTGAGGCCATCAGAATAACAGATCACGCCAACTGACGTCTAGGAGATAGATGACTGCCAATCTATGTGGAAGTCCTCACTTAAATTCCTTGGTAGGAAGGACTGTAAGGGATATTAGCAAGAAGAACACCCTGGGGGATTGTCACGATGTCAAATTTACTTGCGGTGGCTCAAGTGGTTAAGACGCTGAACTACAGGCTGTGGAAGGTCAGTAGTTCAGCAGTTCAAGACCCGGGTGCCGCATGACGGAGTGAGCTCCCATCTCTAGTTCCAGCTCCTGCCAACCTAGCAGTTCGAAAGCAAGAAATTGGAAGTAGATAAATAGGTGGTACCACTTTGGTGGGAAGGAGACAGCATTCCGTGCGCCTTGGTGTTTAGTCATGCCAGCCACATGACCACGGAAACGTCTTTGGACAGCACTGGCTCTTTGTGCTTTGAAACAGAGATGAGCACCGCAACCCTAGAGTCGGATTCGACTGGCTTTCGAGCAAGGGAACCTTTACCTTATGTATCTTATGACAATGCAGGAATTTTATTTTTATGAAGTTGGAAGGAATCTGAGCACACACCCTCTGCCAGAAAGCCAGCCATCTGACTGAGCCTCCTTGTACAGCATCTGCCATTTTAAAACCATTTTTTACCCAAAATACCGGAGATAGGCTGCTGGACCCTAGAGCAGCACCATGGGCTGATTGCCTCTCCTCAAACTCTGTTACTGAATTTCAGTTGAGAATTTGGAGTCTTGCTTATAACTTTTGCTAATGAAGTAAGAGGAGGACTTGGGGGATGAGCAGATTTGCGGCTGCCATCTGAAGCGGGAAGGGGCAGGCAGGAAAGCTCCATTCTGCTGAAGCAAAGTTTAGTTGGGATCCCATTCTCTAGCCTCCATCCCCTCTCTGTCAAACTGTCCACCCTTCTCTCAGGCACACAGAACTCCCTCTGGATCCTTGAGTCCAAATTAGACATGTTTGTGCAGAAAGCAGTGTCTTTGCATTCAGTGCGATTTACTGCCTAATAAGCAAGAGTAGGATGTCAACCAAACTTGTACTCAGACATCACAAACAGATTGATTTCTTTATGACAAGCTTGACTAAGTGTATTCTCTTGCCTGTATGTTAGAGTTGCCACTCTCCAGGTGGAGATCTCCAGGAATTACAACTGGTCTCCAGATTACAAAAATCAGTTCACCTGGAGGAAATGGCTGCTTTGGGGGGCAGACTCTACGGCATGATACCTTGCTGAGGTTCCTCCCTAAACCCCACCCTCCAATCTCCAGGAATTTCCCATCCCAGAGTTGGCAACAGTACTGCACATTCAGTTGCCATGACCTGACACACAGAGCCACAGCTGAATACTTTGTGGTTTAGGAAGTCTTTGAGCTAACTCTCATTTGCTCGATTCAAGTTCCAGTGCATCGTGGTTTGACTAAAGATTTCCAAAATCAGAAAATATTCCATCGTGGTTCTGTGTGTCAGGAAAGGAGGGACGGTGAGGGAATGTGCAAGCGAGTGAGAATAAACCAGGCTCCAATAGAGTTTTTCCAATCCATAGTACCAGAATACAGACCAACAGCGGAAGATTCCAATGGAGCTCCCCGTTCTACTTCTTGCTGACCATTGTGTCAAACTGCATGTCATGCAAGCCATCCCGTACCAGCATGCAACACCATTGCAAGCCAACTAACCAACCTTAATCTCTCTTCTGTCAAGCTTCCTCTCTCCTCAGCCCTGCAGTGCCAATGTAAATCAGTGAGGAGAGTACAGGGAAATCTTGTTCCAGCTGTACTGCGTGCTCCACGACCATAAGGGCCCCCTCAGTGGTGTTTCTCCACTAAGCTTCCATTTCTTGCATTTAATCACATGCACACATCTGTGGGCTCCAGCAGAGTCAGCGAAGCAGGTAGCAGCAGGTGTAAGAAGCTGCTGAGTCTGGTCGCACCATGCAAATGGGAGTGAGGAAAGCAGGGAGGGGAGAATGGGCTGAACAACCGGGAGGGCTGTGGCAAATCACTGCAGAGGCAGAGCAGAGGCCACGGCTTGGGTTCAAGCCCACCTGCATGTTATGAAGGCTCATTTCCAGAAGAATGCCTCCTTCGATGTTCAGCAGCAAACAGGTAACTTTAAAGTTGTCTAAAAATAGGTACAGCTGGGCTCAGCAGAACAGCCTCTGTGCCATTGCTTCACCTTGTGTGATACAATCTCTGTAGCCCATGCTGGCACCAAGAATGGCCTTTCTCTGAAAGACGGAGAAAGTGAAAATCAGATTTCATGCGAACTCAGCTCCCAGTGCATTTGAATTGTGTAAGTCCCTGCTCAAAAGCTCGTTAAGCTGTGTTCTGCTCAGGTTCCTTTGTTCGTAAAGAAGCTGCTAGGCCAGGACTAGGCAACATAAAGTTTATGCACCATATCTAGCACATAATCTAACCCTGATTATCTGCAGTACTCCAGGAGGAATTCCAAATATACATTATTTGTGGCCCTTCCCCAACTTTTTTGAGAACATTAAAGGACAAACTAAGAGCACCAAAAATAGCAATGGAGATGGGAAGGTTTTTGTATCACCATAACTAAATCTCCCCCCTCCCCGTGGCTGGATTCAGATGAACTTGGCCCCAGTTTTTCCAGTCTGTTTCAGCCAGCCAATGACATTGCATGGTCCACATGTACTGAAGACTCTCACTGTGAACTGCTGGGACAGTGAAAACCTTGTATGTATTGCCAATAAACAGAAAAGACAGAGAAGGATGCCAGCCTCCAGGTGGGACCTGAGGACCCCCCAGAATTACAGCTCATCTCCTGACTACAGACAACTTCCCCAAAGCCCTCAGCCGATTTAGCGGAGGAGGGGAGGAGTTAATCCCCACCCTGGAAAAAGCTATTCTGAGAGCAATTCCATAGGGCAGAGTGGCGGTTTTGACTGAAAAGCAACAATACACCTGAGTAGTGTACGGAATAGCAGAAACCATTCGATTTAACAGACTTTCAGAAACTTATAAAAACGTTTCTCTCTGTGTAAACAATGATGCAACGGGCTGACAAAATGGCAGATAGGAAGAGACCCTCTCCAAGAACTGCCACCTCAG
Organism: Gekko japonicus; assembly: GCF_001447785.1. Lineage (NCBI taxonomy): Eukaryota > Metazoa > Chordata > Lepidosauria > Squamata > Gekkonidae > Gekko > Gekko japonicus. The sequence continues at coordinate 448,409 of NW_015168668.1, read as the reverse complement.
CAATGTCCTCTGAGACCGGAAGTAGCTACTGACTTCCCAAGTATGTTAGCTACAGCATTGTGCCCTCTGCTGGACCAGAGGACCAACCTTAATAATAGTTTTGATGCTCTCAAAAAGCAATTGAAAGAAACCACTGCCAGAAGAAACAGCTAAAGCACTGAAAAAGGTTGATGCTAAGACAAAAGCGATGGATCAGAGACTGGAGGTGGTGGGAAAAGAGCAGACCTCTGATAAAGAACAGCTACTATGGCTACAAATGGAAAAATCATCATATGTCCTGAGATTTCACGGTATCCCAGAGCAAAAAGGGGAGAACTTGAAAGAAATTTTAAGCGAAGTTTTTGCTCCAGTGGCAGATCTTAAAGCGGAATCCTTACAAAGCGATATGGATATGGTCTATCGAACATATCCAGACTACATTAAGCAAAATAAACTGCCTGGTGAAGTTCTTGTTGTTCTCCAAGAAATCAACAAGGGATACAATTCTGAAAGCGACAAATGAGATCATCCTAAAAGTCAAAGGTGAAGATAAGATTTGAGATAAGAAAGAGGAGGAGGCAATACAAAAATTTAACATCCTTTTTACAGAAAAATTCTACCCCCTACAGATGGATAACTCCAGAAGGACTTATCTTCAACTACAAAGAAAAGAAGCAAAAGATTGACTCTGTTACAAAAGCACAAGTATTTTTGGAACAGCACCAGACAACAGCGAAAGATGGAAAAGCAGAAGACAACAGCGTAACAGGAGAAAACATCGAACATGGCTTGGAAAGCAGTGAAAGTTCTTCAGGCAGTCCTTCAGAAGACTCAGACTTTGATAAAGGAGAGGGAGCTCCTAAATTATTGAAAGTCAGATTAATTTATAATAAAGGGGGGGGGAAGTATGACAGCTTAATGCTGAAAGCCTGATTATATTAACATTTAAAGAGCTAGGATGTACCCACTCTGGGTAAATGTGCTTGTACTAGTATGATTTTGCAATAACAAGTGGTGGGAGACCCAGCTGAGCTCTGAGCAGGAGGTGAGTGGTTTTTTACTTGCTTTCAGCTGAGAGCTGAGGATTTTGGTGGGAGAACTGGTCTGGGAGTGTGGGGAAGCACTTGGAGTTTTTGCAGATTCCTGGCTGCTTGAGAGAGGGAGAGGAAAGGGCATTGTTTGACTGTGATTGACTGCAATTGAGAGGAAAAGGAAGGGGCATTGTTTTGCATGTGATTGAGTGCCTGGGTGCATTTGAATAGCTGCTGCCAGCACTCTGCTGGGGGAGGCCTCTATTTAAGGAAACACCTGGCCAGAGGCAGAGGAGACCCAGCTGAGCTCTGAGCAGGAGCAGGAGCAGGAGACAGAGGGGTGAGTGGTTTTTTATTTGCTTTCAGCGGAGAGGATCCAGCTGAGGATTTTGGTGGGAGAACTGGTCTGGGAGTGTGGGGAAGCACTTGGAGTTTTTGCAGATTCCTGGCTGCTTGAGAGAGGGAGAGGAAAGGGCATTGTTTGACTGTGATTGACTGCAATTGAGAGGAAAAGGAAGGGGCATTGTTTTGCATGTGATTGAGTGCCTGGGTGCATGTGAATAGCTGCTGCCAGCCCTCTGCTGGGGGAGGCCTCTATTTAAGGAAGCACCTTGCCAGAGGCAGAGGAGACCCAGCTGAGCTCTGAGCAGGAGCAGGTGACAGAGGGGTGAGTATTTAAGGAAGTCTTGCCAGAGGCACGAGCCTCTGGCACGAGCCGAAGGGCGAGCTAAAGGGCTCTTTGCCCGTGGCTCTTAGCCCAGGGACTCTTGGACTAGGGGCTCTGTGAGACACCCAAGAAGAGGCAGAAAGTGAAAACCCTAGGCTCTTTGTTTTCCCCATAAAGTAATTTGACTTTGACAAGAAAAAACACATAAATACAAAGGGATTTAAAAGGGGGATTACATTTACTTATTTTAAAAGAATTATGAAGCCAGAATGCCAGCAGGGGGTTGGGGGCTATCCAGTGTTTTGCACAGAGTGTCACATGTATGACTATCTGCCCACTGGGCAGAAGTCTTGGGTGTGTGCTCGGTGCAAGGAGCTCCTGGTTCTCAGGGAACGTGTGTGCTCCCTTGAGGCCAAGGTGGCTGACCTGGAGAAGCAGAGACAGTCAGCTAGGCGCACAGAAAAGACTCTCGGGGACTTGTTAGCTACGTCCCACTCTGGATCTGGCAGCCCCGCTGCTGTCAGGGAGCATGAGGGTCTAGGGGAAACAGGGCACCGTGCTGAGGATAAGGGGAATGTGCCCTCAGAAGGGACCTCTTCCCCAGCTGGTGAGCGGTTATCCTTTTGCACCAAGGAACCATCCCTGGGCAGGGTGGGAGGGGGGCTCTTGGTAGTGGGTGATTCGATCCTTAGGCAGGTAGACAGCTGGGTGGCGAACCCGCGTACTGACCGTATGGTGACTTGCCTGCCTGGTGCAAAGGTAGCGGACATTACGCGTGTTTTAGATAGGCTGGTAGATAGTGCTGGGGAGGAGCCAGTGGTCGTGGTGCATGTCGGCACCAACGATGTGGGGAAATGCAGTCGTGAGGTCCTGGAGGAGAAATTTAGGCTGCTGGGCAGGAAACTCAAGGCCAGGACCTCCAAGGTAGCCTTCTCAGAAGTGCTACCTGTTCCACGCGCAGGGCCGGAGAGACAGGCACAGATCAGGAGTCTCAATGCGTGGATGAGACGATGGTGTAGAGGGGAAGGGTTCAGGTTTGTTAGGCACTGGGATTCTTTTTGGAACAAGAGGGAGCTGTACAGGCGAGACGGTCTCCACTTGTCCCGAGAAGGAACCAGGCTGCTGGCGCTTAAAATCAAAAAGGTGGCAGAGCAGTTTTTAAACTGAATATTGGGGGAAAGCCGACAGGAGATGAAAAGTCTCTGGTTCGGGTTGGCTCATCTCAGAGAGATGAGGGGGTACCTGTTGCTTTTCTACAGGGAGGTGGATTGAAATTGTCCACTGAGACCATGGCTAGTGACATGGACTGCCTGACAAGGTCTCGAGATTGCAAGAGGAAGGTGGCAGGCTTAACCAGTATGGGAAATTACAGCTGTTTCTATACAAATGCTCGAAGTGTCCGAGGTAAAATCGGGGAGTTGGAGTGCTTGGTGTCAGAGGGAAAAATAGACATTGTGGGTATTTCAGAAACTTGGTGGGATGAGGAAAATCAGTGGGATACGGTGATTCCCGGTTATATATTATATCGGAAGGATAGGGGGGGAAGGGTTGGAGGTGGGGTGGCTCTGTATGTCAGAGAGGGTATAAAGTCCAGAAAGATCGAGAGGCTAAGAGAATTGGATTCGCTTCTTGAAGTTCTGTGGGTTGAAATAGGGGGGCCAAAAGGAAACTTAACACTGGGAGTTTGTTATCGCCCACCGGATCAAAAGATAGAGGAGGATTATAAAATGATGAATGAATTAAAGATAGCAGCTAGACAAAAACACTGTGTCGTAATAGGTGATTTTAACTACCCACACATTGATTGGGTCAATATGTGTTCTAGTCGAGAGAAAGAGATTGAGTTTCTAGACACTCTAAATGACTGTGCTATGGAGCAGATGGTCATGGAACCTACCAGGGGAGAGGCGATCCTTGATTTGGTCCTAAGTAACACTCAAGACCTGGTGAGAGATGTAAAAGTGATTGCACCGCTTGGGAACAGTGATCATAATGTTGTTGAGTTCAACATTTGTACAAATAGGGAATTGGCCAAAAAGACTCACACAACCACTTTTAACTTTAAAAGGGGTAATTTTTCTGATATGAGGGGACATGTGGGGAGGAAACTGAAGGGAAAAGTAGAAAGGGTCAAAACCATTGGGGAAGCTTGGAAACTGTTTAAAACTACAATTCTAGAAGCTCAAATAAAATATATTCCGCAGGTTAGGAAAGGCACAAACAGGTATAAGAAAAAGCCTACATGGTTAACAAACAAAGTAATGGAAGCTGTAAAAGGTAAAAAGGATTCCTTTAAGCGGTGGAAAGCTAGTCACAGTGAGGCTGATAAAACAGAACACAGGCTATGGCAAATAAAATGCAAGTCTGTGGTCAGGCAGGCAAAAAGGGAATATGAGGAGCATATAGCAAAAAATGTAAAGACCAACAATAAAACTTTCTTCAAATACATTAGAAGCAGGAAACCAGCCAGGGAGGCAGTGGGGCCCTTGGATGACCAAGGGGTAAAAGGAGTACTGAAGGATGATAGGGAAATGGCTGAGAAGCTAAATGCATTTTTTGCCTCCGTCTTCACTGTGGAAGATGAGAGGTGCTTGCCCACTCCAGAGCCGCTGAGTTCGGGAGGGGTGTTGAAAGACCTGAGTCAGATTGAGGTGACGAGAGAGGAGGTCCTAAAACTGATAAACAACTTAAAAACTGATAAATCACCAGGCCCAGATGGCATACATCCAAGAGTTCTGAAAGAACTCAATTGTGAACTTGTGGATCTCCTGACAAAAATATGTAATCTCTCCTTAAAATCAGCCTCCATTCCTGAGGACTGGAAGGTAGCTAATGTCACTCCCATCTTTAAAAAGGGTTCCAGAGGAGATCCGGGAAATTACAGGCCAGTCAGTCTGACGTCGATACCGGGTAAATTGGTGGAAACCATTATTAAGGAAAGAATTAGTAGGCACATAGATGAACAAAACCTATTGAGGCAGACTCAACATGGGTTCTGTAAGGGAAGATCTTGTCTCACTAACCTGTTAATGTTCTTTGAGGGGGTGAACAAACATGTGGACAAGGGGGATCCAATAGATATTGTTTACCTTGACTTCCAGAAAGCTTTTGATAAAGTTCCTCATCAAAGGCTCCTAAGTAAGCTCAAAAATCATGGGATAAAAGGACAAGTCCTTTTATGGATCAAAAACTGGCTAATTAATAGAAAACAGAGAGTGAGTATAAATGGGCAGTTCTCCCAGTGGAGGGGTGTAAGCAGTGGGGTACCACAGGGATCAGTACTTGGTCCACTGCTTTTTAACTTGTTCATTAATGATTTGGAGTTGGGAGTAAGCAGTGAAGTGGCTAAATTTGCGGATGATACGAAGTTGTTCAGGGTGGTGAAAACCAGTGAGGATTGTGAGGCACTCCAAAGGGATCTGTCAATTTTGGGCGAGTGGGCGTCAACATGGCAAATGGGGTTCAATGTGGCCAAGTGCAAGGTGATGCACATTGGAGCCAAAAATCCTAACTATAAATACACGTTGATGGGGTCTGAACTGGCAGAGACAGATCAAGAGAGAGATCTTGGAGTTGTAGTAGATAACTCACTGAAAATGTCGAGACAGTGTGTGACTGCAATAAAGAAGGCCAATGCTATGCTGGGGATTATTAGGAAGGGTATTGTAAACAGATCAGCCAATATCATAATGCCGCTATATAAATCAATGGTGCGACCTCATCTGGAATACTGTGTGCAATTCTGGTCACCACACCTTAAAAAGGATATTATAGCTTTGGAAAAAGTGCAGAAAAGAGCAACTCGAATGATAAAAGGGTTGGAACACTTTCCCTATGAGGAAAGGTTAAGGCGCTTAGGGCTCTTTAGCTTGGAGAAACGACGACTGAGGGGTGACATGATTGAGGTTTATAAGATTATGCATGGGAAAGAGCAGGTAGAGAAAGAGGTACTTTTCTCCCTTTCTCACAATACAAGAACCCGTGGGCACTCCATGAAATTGCTGAGCGGTCGGGTTAGAACGGATAAAAGGAAGTACTTCTTCACCCAAAGAGTGATTAACACTTGGAATTCACTGCCACAGGAAATAGTGGCAGCTACAAGCATGGACGGCTTCAAAAGGGAATTAGATAAGCATATGGAGCAGAGGTCCATCAGTGGCTATTAGCCACAAGGTATAGATAGGGGCTCTGGGGCAAGTGATGCTCTGTCATCTTGGTGCTTGGGGGGGGTCAACAGTGGGAGGGCTTCTAATGTCCTGGCCCCACTGGTGGACCTCCTGATGGCACTGGTATTTCTGGCCACTGTGGGATACAGAGTGTTGGACTGGATGGGCCTTTGGCCTGATCCAACATTGGCATCTCTTATGTTCTTATGTTCTTAAGTATTAACCTTTATTCGTTAAAGCTTAATTGTGGGGGAAACACCAAGTTGGACACAATGTCTGTATAACCACTATTACATGATCCTTGCATAACTCTGTATTTTAGTTTAGATATTCCCAACCCCTTACCTTTGTAGTTTGTAGTTTAAAAACAATAAATATATATTTAAAAAAGACTGTTGTTTTTGCTGTAACAGACTAGCATGACTATTCATCTGAAGTGAACCAAAATTAGCCATTTCAGTGGGATGGACTTTAAAATAGACTGTCTGAATATCCTCTTCCCAGTTTAGTACAACTCCATTTTCCCCTTAGCTGCTGCTTCTTCCTCCTGCATAATCCCATCCAATCATGAATCACATTGCGAAGGGGATGGCATATTTAACTCTATGATGACATCACAGAAGGACAAGTGAGGACAATTTAAGGAACATTTTTGCAAGAAATACCAAAACTCTGTGGAAAAGCAGAGACTTTTTAACCATTCCTAATACTGCCATTAAAAAGCACTGTTTAATTTGATCTTTGACCTAATTATAATGGGGTTACAAATGTGGAGAATAAAAATAGAGGCTCTTGCTCATTTATATGTGTTAGCTCCTTTAAATAGATGCAAATCTAAATTGCCCATGGCTAGCCAATGCCATCAATGGTGATTTTTTAAAGTCCAGTTGTCTCCCCCCCCCCCAGACCCAGTCAGGCTAGTGTAAAAACAGCCAGGTGGCAACTATATACTCTGAGGGACAAACGGAGTGAAGACTGATGAGATAATGACCGTAAAGTGCTTCATAGGCTTTAAGCTCCATGTGAATTGTTTCAGTTTTGCTTTAACATTATATACTGCTGCCCAGAAAGGTAAGCTGTAAAAAGAATGGCCACCAAGCTAAGGTATACCATGTTAGTTGCTGTACATTTTCCGGGTTGTGTGGCCATGGTCTTGGCATTGTAGAACCTGACGTTTCGCCAGTAACTGTTACTGGCATCCTCAGAGGTATAACACAGAAAGATGGAGTACTCTCTGTGTCAAGGTGAAAAGAAAATGGTAGGCAGGTAATTTGTATCTACTCTAGAAGGTGGGGTAGGGCTGTGTCATTATTTTGTAGGAGTTCCCTTTATCACGTTACTTCTGCACAACACTCATTTTGAATTTTTTATAGCCATGGCCTCTCACTCGATGGTGTTTCAGAACAGCCCACTCAGTGGGATTTTAGTATAGTAAGTGTTCAGGGCTGCTGGCACTTTATTAACTGCAGAAAGTGCATCCTTTTAGGAATTCATATATTACAAATACGTATATTGCAATATGCAAACACATCTATACACTAATTCTCTTTTTTTTATGCCCCCCATAGGGGATTCTTTTATTTGCATTTTCTATAAACTACAATGAAAATTAGGGAAGGGATCTACATACTATGGGAGAAAGTAAAGAAAACCCACTAAAACCCAAGAGATGGTGGTCATACATACTGCTTAACAAATTAGCTTTTAGCTCAAAGTTCGATTCAAGTTCATTGAATGTGGTCATCTAATGGTCAGTTTTTACTAAAAAGGTATTTAAACACCACCATTTCTGACTTCTTAAAAAGCAACCCAAGAAATAATTATAACAATACATTATAAGAGCTTTCAGAGTGTAATAACATCTCATTTTTTATACTTTCCCCCCCTCAAAAGATAGCTTATCTTCGGGGCAGCTGCCCCTAATTTGGAATCTGGGTTCTCATCTGAAGATGCCACTGCTCCTTCTTCTTCGTTTTCCTTGGTGCTGTCCTCCTTCTTGACTTCTGCTTCTCCTGATGCATGACTGTGTTGGTGCAAAAATTCACGTGCCTTTTCAACAGAGTCAATTTTTTCTTTCTTGTCCATAAATTTGAAGATTGCGCCTTCAGGAACAATCCATCTGTAGGGGATGTTGTTCTTTTGTAAAAATATCACCAAGTCTCTGTATTTCCTTCTTTCCTTCTTATTTCACTTTTATTTGTTTGTCGTTGATTTTCAAGTAGATCCATTTGTCACTTTAAGAATTTGATCTCTTACTTGTCTTCCAGAGAATCTTATGATCACTTCCCCAGGCAGGTTATTTTTTCTTGTAAATTCAGAATACGACCTATAGATTGTATCTATTTTGCTTTGTAGAGTATCCGTTTTTATGTCTGCCATAGGGCCTAATACATCACACATAGTCTGTTTCAGATTCTCAATCTTTTCTTCCAGAACACCTTGAAATCTTAAGACATAGCTTGCTCTCTCCATTTGTAGCTGTAACAGTTGAGACTCCTCCATCAATCTCTTTTTTTCCATCGCCTGCAGCTGTTTTTTAAGTTTTTTAGTGTTGGCATCCACTTCTTTTACTTCTTGTTCAGTTTTATCTGTTTTTTGGCTATTTCAGTTAATTGCATTTGCTGTGAATTGAATATGCTATGCAATGCCGTGACTTGTTCCAGCAGAGGTCGCAATGCTTCCGTCAGCATCTTTTGCAGCTCTGTGGTTGTGTCCTGTCTAGGAACAGGACTCGCTGGACCAGCAGTTCTGGCAAGAAGCTTAGGTTTCACTTGTATGTCTTTCTCATCTTTCCTCATAGGCGCCATGTTTGGGGATTGTTTACTTTTAGCAAAAGTTATCACAGTCTCTGATATTCTTTAAACAGCTTGGTAAGTTCTTGAATGATTTTTATTTCAGTCTATCTTGCTTCACTAGTCCACACACACACCTTTTCATAATTGCACAAAGTTTGCTTAAGTTTTCTTAGTGAGGGAGAGTTCCCTCCCCCCCCCCCCGCTTTTATCGGGTGGGTTTTCGACTAGCTCTTCGGTGTTTCTCACTTAAACCCCAACTCACAATTCAACGACAAATCCACTTTCATTTTAAATCGCTCGGCCACCAAGCGCTTGCTTCGGTATGCTGTTTCTGATTCCCATTCGGAACACTTCGCGGCGGGACCTTCGGGGCATAGAGAAAGCCCCCCTTCACCGGCAGGGTTGCCTTCTAGCACCCCATGGCTGGGAGCCTCATGTGGAGGCTCCGGGGGTGGCGTGGACAGTCATGCCCCCTCCTCACCGCAGGCTCTGGCAGTCGTCTCCCGGAGACCGGGAGAAAGCAGCTGCCATAGCAAACGCCAAAACCGGAAGTCCTATACACTAATTCTCAACGGTACCTTCTGCGTGCGGATACTTATTTCTGCCAACAGAGGGCTCAATGTCCCCAAACAGGTTTTTCTACAGACTCAAGGGACTCTGTGGATCTGAAGAAGAATTCAAAAAGGTTTAAAAAAAACTTAGGAAGGGTTGAATCCCCCCAATACCTTTTGAAATGGCAGCTGCAGGGATCTACTCCAGGCCCAGCTGCATCGACAGTGAGAGATTAGAACGTTCCGGGGGGGGGGAGAAGCTTCTAAATGGTTCTGTCAGTAAAAGGCAGGGGAAGGGAGAAGGGCCCTTTCCAGGCCTATTTTGGCCTTTCAGGGAGGGACCCTTAGGGCCAGGGTTGCCAGTGCCAGGCTGGGAAATTCCTAGAGATTTTGTGGTGGAGTCTAAGGAAGTCTGGGTTTTAGGAAGAGAGAGGCTGCAGCTGGATATAATGCCACAGAGTCCATCCTCCAAAGCAGCCATTTTTTCCAGGGAGACAGATCTCTGCTGTCTAGACTTCAGTGGTAATTCTGGGAGGTCTCCAGGACCCATTTGGAGGTGGGCAACCCTTTACCTGGAGGAAGTCTAGGGTTTCCAGGTCCCCCCTGGCCACTGGCAGGGAATGGGGGGGGGTAAGGTTTCCAGATCCAGGTTGGGAAACTCCTGGAGATTTCGGGGTGGACCCTGGGGAGAACAGGGACCTCAGTGAGGTACAATGCCATAGAGTCTACCCTCCAAAGCATCCATTTTCTCCATGGAAAGTGATCTCTGTAGTCTGGAGATGAGCAATAATTCCAGGAGATCCCCAGGTCCCACCTGGAGGCTGGCATCTCTAGGCAGCACTCTCTGAATGACTTGATACTGCCTGATTTGCATGACTCAACTAGTCCTGACTGCTTGCTACTCTTCACTAGGGGTGTGCACCAAAAATTCAGTATTTTTTGGGTTTGGATATACCAAATCTGGAAATATTAGTATGTGCCAATATTTCTGAATCAAAGTATCAGTATGATACTGGAATTCGGGAACTATCAGTGTTGCCAAAATTATTCAGCACAATTATGCCATATGGGGACTGTCCCCATAGGGTATAATAATTCCTACCCTAGATTTGACCCCGGTGGCAGGCTCCCATCATTGAAAGGAAGGCAAATTGCCTTCCCTTCAGTGAAGGGAGCATGACACATCTGTGGTGCGAATCCAGAGACTGAGGGGGTTTAAAGCTTAAATCCCCCCTCTCTGGAGTTGCACCGCAGAGGTGGCCTGCTCCCTTCATTAAAGGGAAGGCAATTTTTCTTCCCTTCAATGATGGGAGCCTGCCATCCCAGCGTGACTCTGGGGGTTAGATGCTTGATCTTTTCTCCCTTCCCCAGCTGACTGCAGCCAAGGATCACCTAGGAAAGGGAGACAAGATTGGGGAGGCACTTAAAGATGCCTCCCTGCGCCTTCCCCAGCTCACCCACCACAGCAGGCAGGCTGGGGAACACTGAAACCCCCGGGGAGGCATCTTTAAATGTCTCCCTGCGCCCTCCCCAGCCCGTCACAGTGAACACAGTGAACATTTAAAGATACCTCCCCACACCTTCTCCAGCCTGCCCACTGCAGCAGGCAGGCTGGGGAAGGTGGCAGGAAGGTGGGATGCATTTAAAGATGCCTCCCTGTGCCTTTCCCAGCCTGCCCACAACAGCAGACAGACTGGGGAAGGCTGGAGGATCGGGGAGACATCTTTCAATGCCTCCCCCTTCCTTCCCCAGCCATGCCACTGCTGCCTTCTCTTCCCCAGCTCACCTTCTCAAAGGGGAGAGCGTGAAATTGACCTGCTCTCCTTCCCCTTTGCTTCCCCAGCTGGCCAGCCTGCTGACTGGGGAACTGATGCATTGGGGATTGCCATATAGAAGCCAAATAGATTCAGCTTCTATACGGCCATAGGTTTTGAGGAAGCCAAATCAGATCAGAGAATCTGATTTCGCATCTGAGGAGCCCGAATAATGCCGTATAGGCATTATACCGGGTTCCTTTCAGCTTGGCTGAGCCGAATGCACATCCCTACTCTCCACCAGCAGCCACCCTATGAAAGCTAGTGTGGTGCAGCAGTAAGAGCTTCAAAGTAGGGTCTGCAAGACCCAGGTTCAGATCCCCATCTGAAGCTAACTGGCTAATTTTGGACCAGTCACATACTTTCAGCCTAACCAACCTCACAGGGTTGTTGTGCAGATTAAAAGGAGGAAAGAATAATGTAAGCTGCTTTGGTTCCCACTGTGGAGAACGACTGTAATTTTCCTAGGTAGAGGCTGTGGGGGAGGGGGGTAGAGACAGAAAGCTGAAGACAGAGAGGCAGATAACAGATTGGCTGTTGGGTGGGAAGGAAATAGGATTTCCAACTTCAGGTTGGGAAATTTCTGGACATTTGAGGGGTGGAGCCTCAGCTAGTCCTTTGTCTTTTCATTTTCATTCAATCAACCTCCCCACACACTCTGCCAGGCTCTCACCAGACCCTTGTAGCATCAACAAAAACTGGATTTTTCTCTCCCATTTTGAGCCCCAACAGTTCAACAGACAAACATATATAAAAATCACTTTTTTGGTCAGTGATTCAGATTTGGCCACCCTTAGGACTCAGGGATCAAATTAAAACCAGGCAAGGACTCTATCTCATTCAAAGACCATCTCCCCCCACCCCAATCCTCAATGAATTCTAGACCATGTCAGACAGGCAAGGTATATTTTATATTCCCCCCTTTTATTCTCCCATTCAGCCAGCAGCACACACACACACACAAACACACATATCTCTACATAGAACGAGATTGTGTACTAGTTTCCTCTGGGAGTATATGGTATTCTGCTGGACCAACTGCTTAGTTTTAAATTGTCTCTATCTCTCCACTTTCATTTATGCTATCCTTTTATTCTAAATAAAAGTGTATTACTTAAGTGTTCTTTGTCTCCAATTTCTGGGAATACAGTGCCAGGTTTGACCCATGTATACACAGGCTTAAAGGTCCCCAAAGAAACAAAGACTGCTTCAGATGCACTGTAGAAAAGTTGTACCTGTGTAAAGGGAGCAGTTTATGTAACTCCACTGAGTATCATGGCAAATAAGAATTTGAATCTGAGTCTCTCCAAGGCTAGTCCAACCCTTGACCACACTGGCTCTCCTTATAATATCTGAAGTGGCCCCTCGTTGTTTCATATTTAAAAAGATATACTGCATCTAGAATTTCTTATAATAAGTGGGTATTATTTTATAAAAACATTTATTCCCAAGTAGAACTTTTTCTCCTCGCTTCCCGCTGGTTGCTGGTGTGCATAAAATATAGAGTTATAATGTCTAATTCCCCTAACGAATTAATCTGCACTGATTGCAAAGCTTAGAACTTTTACCCAAGGGGATGAAAAGGAAGTCCTGACTAGGGATGTGCATTCGGTAAAGCCGAACTGAAAAAAAACCTGAATAATGCCTTTTTGGCAATATTCGGGACTCTATTCAGCCGAATACAATTCGGTGATCATATTCAGCATCCAAATAGAGATTTGGAAAGTATTTCACATTGCTGAATAGCACCTCTGGGGGAGTTTAGAGATTCCAGGCTTCAGCTTCTTCCTGTTTCCTGCTGTTCCTGGTTCTTTCCCACCATTTGCCCTGCTTCCCTGGGCACTGGGGAGGGGGGGGAATCACTGTGATGCATTGCATGGCAGCAGGATTGTTTTGCAAGGGTGTGCTGTGGATTCAAAGGTGAACTCCAACAACAACAACAACAACCATGTTTTCCCTGCCTGTTTCCCCGGAAACAGGATGGTGGGGGAGCAGCCAATAGGGCTTCGAGTTGGGGAAAACACTTCTCAGCCAGTCACAGAATTTTGTCCCATTTATTTCAACTTCTGCATGGCAAAGAGCATGACTCCATTACAGACTCCATTACAGAGAGACATTTGGAGATTGTGTGGCTGCTGGCTAACATCGGAACACTGACGCCTGAAAAAAGCCGAGAACAGCAAGCCGAGAACAGCAAGCCCTGCCACCTGGGTGCCGGTAGGTAGCCCCGACCCCTGTAAAACATGTGGCCTTAGTTAGGGATCATTTGGAACTGTGTAAACCGCTCAGAGACCTTCCGGGGTTTGGAGTGGTATAGAAATCTAAAGTATAAATAAATAAATAACTGCTTCAGGGCTACTGCTCTAAGCCTGATTCTTTCTGCTGCCTTGGACTTCTGAGATTCATTCCTGATTCCTGCCTGCTTGCCTGGAGAAGACACAGTGACTGGTTTGACTTTTGAAAAGTTTTTCATTTTGCTGTTAACTCTTTTTGGGCCTTCTTTGGTGGGTGGATTGTGAGGTGTGGGGGGGTGTTAGAGAGGCCTGAGCCTGCCTGGCCTGGCCTAAGGTGCCTATGGCCTCTCAGGCCTTCCTGGTTCTCAGAGGGCTAGGTTTTAAAAAATTCTTCTTGTTTTTTGCTGTTTGTTTGCTATTCTTGGGGCCTGTTGGGGAGGGTGGTCTGTTGGGGGCTGGTGGTGGTTGGCTAAGCTTCTCTGCTTGCTGGTTTTCATTAGAGCAGGTTTTTAAAAAGACCTGTTTCTTCATATTTTGGTGTTTGCTTTTTTCTTCTTGGGGTCTCTTGGGGGCCTGCTTGGGCAATTGCCTGGCTTTTGTGGTGGTGGCTAGGCTTCTCTGTTTGCTAGTCAGGTTTCTGAAAAGATAGATCAAGGTGGGCAGCCGTGTTGGTCTGAAGCAACAGAACATTGCTTGGACTCTTACTAAGGTTTTTGAAAAGTTTTGTTTCTTCTTTTTAGCAGTTTGGTGTTTGTTTTTTTGTGGGGATGAGGGGGTTGGATAAAAGTTTGCTGTTGTGTGTGTGGGTGCTTCTGGTTTAGTTGCTGCTAAATAGGATTTTATAAGAGTCTGTTAGAAATTCTTTCTTTGAAATAAATTTCGGCATAGGGCTTTAGTTCCTTCTGTTAACTAGGCCAGAGCTAGGTTTTAAAAGAGGCAAGGTTTGCATTCAGAAGTTAGTTTTTAATACCCAAGACTAATTTTAAAAAAGCAGTACACTGTGTGCTGCTCTGCTCTGCGATTCACTGAACACAGGTGTTGCTTATAAAATTTAATTATCCTTAGGTTTCCCTGTAGGGCTGCCAGCCTCCAGGTGGGGCCTGGGGATCTCCCACTTTTACAACTGATCTCCAAATGACAGAGATCAGCTCCCCTGGAGAAAATGGCTGCTTTGGACTCTGTGGCATTGCATTGGGCCATGCTGTGTTCCCTCCCCTTCCCAAACCCCACCCCATTGTGAAACCACCTGATACACTTGGCCCCTTTCTACCTCCTTTCCAAAGCCCCTCCATATCATTGGTTCCCAGTGTTTTTACTTTCTCCTCCTAAATAGCAAAGTTGTATCTTGTCAACACAGGAAACATGGCACCAGTGACTGGGCAGCTTCACTTTTCAGGTAATGCACTGTGGTGAAACCATCCAGTATAGCTCCATCAATCTCTGCTCGCTGCCAGTCTCCCTTTGGCCTCTTTCTGCTTCTCACATTCTCATGTCTCTGTCACTCTGATCTTATTTTTTCTTCTTCTCCTGACCTCTCTGGTGCCCTTTTAAAGGTAGTTTGCTTTAGTAGTTTGACTACCCAGTAATGAGTGACTCCATCCCTTGCCAAGGAACAGGTTCAAGATAAGCCTTGTTTTCTCCAGCATTATGCTCTCAGGCACAGTGGCATCTCTACTGCCCAACTTCTCGGCCAAAATATCAAAATCAAGACAGTCCTGTCCTTCCTTGTTTTCCCCATGCTTCAAGATGAAATGAGAATTCAACTATTTTTGAGGCTGGGAGCTGTATTGGTTGACATTGATCATAAGACTGAAACCCCATGAGCAAACTCATTGAGCAGAATGCTCAGGTTCAAGGAGGTAAAAGTCTGTGGATATTTATTAGAACAGGGAGACAGAATACTTCCAAGGGGGATGCAATGTTAGTCTGTCATAGCAAAATAAAATGAAAGTCCAGTGGCCCCTTAAAGACTAATACATTATTTCAATTATTTCATGAGGCACTGTTGAAGAAGTGAGCTCATTGAAATAAGTGCAGTTGGTCTTTAAGGGGCCACTGGACTCTTGCTTTATTTTGCAACAGAAAGCAAGTGGAAAATTCTGGTGAAGTCAGGATTAATCATAGCCTCATCCATATCCCTATCTACAATCAACTAGGGCTGCCACCCTGTAAGGGAGGAGGGGAATGAGTGGAAGTATCTAATTTACATACAGTTCCATGGGTTCAGACTCAAGGATTTCCCAGTGCCTGTGCATACCACACACTGCCTCTCAGACAACTCTGCTACAGGTTCACCCAGCTGATTCAAAAGTGAGCAGGGTGCAGCTTGCAACAGCTTACAAATGGCAGCACTTGGTGCTATTTGCTTTTGAGTTTGCTGTTCTTGCATTTTTCCTTGTGCACATGCCCCTCTCCCTAGCCAAAGGCTTATCTGCCTCACATAAACACCACCATGCATGCATCGTGTTCTGTGTGGAAGACTTGCTCTCATGCAGAAATGTGAACCTTTCTCCTGGTGAACCCATGAATTCTCCAAAGATGCCTTCTACACACTGATCTATGGACACATTGTCATTAGAATGGCAGTCCTGTGTTGCCCTGCCATTTTCCCTGGCAAAAACATGGCTGCTTTCACACTGCCTGCATTGGTGCTGCCAAGGGATCTAAACCCCTGCCTGTGGGACCACTGGCACCTGCAGCTGCAGATCTCAGTTGCTGGCTTCCTGTCCTCTGAACTATATAACATGAGCTGCCTTACAAAAGATGCTGCAGTGAGGACTCTTTCTGGCAGGATGCTTGTGTAATGTATTGACTTGTATGCATGAACTGCTATGCGAATCACCTAATTGAGATACCATGTTGAGCTTCGCCCTGGGCTAGGATCCTAATGTAACCTATAGGAGCCCTAGCCCAGAATGTGTCTGCCAATCAGCTTGCAGAGCGGGATCGCTCCTGATTGGACATTATTGCTTCAACCTCATAGGTTGCCTTATTGTACAGTGGGTGTGGCTACATTAGCCGGGAGTGTTTAAATATCGACAAGCCAGTGTAAATACTTTGATGGGTTCTGGCTGGCGATTGTTGTACCGTAACGGAGAAGTAACTGAGCTGAAGAATAAACCGCATTCTTGCTGAAATCACTCTCCGACTCTTTGTTAAGCGCACGACTTAACAATTGGCGACGAAGGTGGGATACTAGTGCGGGTAGGCAGCCCCGCTAGAACGAACCCCATGTCGGACAACGAGGAGATCGCCGAGGCCGGCCAGCAACAGGCTCCACCCGCTCTGGTGGCTCCGCCTGTGCGCATAACGATGGCCGCGAGCAGCCAGAAGTTCGAATGCTTCGACCCGACTACTGAAGACTGGGACTCTTACCTTACGAGGTTTGAGTTCCATCTGGAGGCGAATGACATCACGACGGAGGAGAAGAAGAGGGCGACTCTACTCAGCTCGTGTGGAAAGAGCGTTTTTGACATCGCCCGGTCACTGGTGGCACCAGATGACATCAAAACCGTATCCTTTAAAAATGTGACAGACAAGCTGAAATCACATTTCTCTCCACAGCCGTCGGAAATCGCCTGCAGGCACGCTTTTTACAAGCGGGGTCAGAATGCGAACGAGTCCATAGCTGAGTACGTTGCAGCTCTTCGCAAGGCAGCACGGCCTTGCAACTTCGCGAATCTGGAGGAGGCCCTCCGAGATCGCCTCGTCTGTGGTCTGAGAGACGAGAGACTGCAGCAACGCCTGTTCGCAAGAACTACCTTAACGTGGGCCATCGCCTATGCCGAGGCTGTCGCCGCGGAAGCTGCTGACAGATCAACCAGGGAGGTGAGACAACGGGTCGCAACGGCTGATCAACGCGTCCACCAGCAGAGGGCTAGCGACGCAAGCAGCGACTCCGATGACGACGTCTGCGTGGTAAAGGCGGGAGCGTCCAAGCGGACCCAACAGAAACCTTCCGAGGGCTCAGCATGCGTCGGCTGTGGCGGGAAACATCGGCGCGAGCGTTGCTGGGCAAGAGACCTCGACTGCCGGTCATGCGGGAAGCGGGGGCATGTTGCCCGGGTGTGGAGAGCAGCGAACAAGTCGTCTCCTGCATCATCGCCCCGACGGCACCAACGTCCCCGAGCCGCACCGAAAGAAGACAACCGACAGATGACAGGAAGCCTGTCATCGGAAGCCACCATTCTCAGCACAAACAGCCGACAAAAGATCCACGTCACTCTCTGCCTCGACGGCGCGCCGTGCGAGATGGAGGTGGATTCCGGGTCGGCAGTAACCGTTTTGTCGACGCAGACGTGGCACAAGCTGTTTCCAACGCGGAGTCGGCGGAGGTTGCAAGCTGCGGACACCCGCTTGTCCGATTTCCAGGGAAATCGAATTCCTCTGGCAGGGAGGGATTCGTTCACAGTGGAGTTCAAGGGAAAAAGTGCTGTGTTGTCATGTTTAATAGCTGAGGGGAACCGAACCAACCTGCTCGGGTTGGACTGGTTTGACCCTCTGGGTATTGCTGTTGTGGGAGTTAATACTGTTGTGGAAAATAAATGGGCTGTATTAAATCCTTGCCCATTATCATTTAGGTTAGGTTAAGTAAACACTTAGATTGACGTAGATATATGTTTCTTTATATCTGGCTAATCAGAGGATTATTACTCAAATTACCACTGTCTTTTGTAACCAATTATGCTGTTTGAATATTGTCTTCTTGATGATGTCAGTCCATGTATAAAATATCATGTATTTCCTGAATATGTTCAGAACAGGCTCAAGAAGAAGATGAAGAAGAAAAAGAAGAAAGTAGTCCATTTTTGCTTAACTATTTGGTCTAATTGTTTTCCTGTTGATTGACGCATGTTTCCTGATTATGCTGAGAAGAAAGCAGTCAATTTTGATGGGTCCTTTGGCCTAACTGTTTTCCGTATTTCATTACAATAAAATACAAGAACTTCCTCCTCATTTGACTTCATTTTTGACATGGAATCTAATATGTACAACAAAGGGACATGAGGATTAGACCCTGAGACTGGGGGCCACTCCACTCACAAGCTCAGGAGTCTACTGGTGAGGAGTGGGAGATGGATAGAAGAATAAGAGGTTTTTAAACCCTGATTTTCTCTACCTTAAGGACTCTCAATCGCCTTTCCCTTCCTCTTCCCACAACAGGCACCTTGTGAGGTATGTGGGGCTGAGAGAGTTCCGGGAGAAATATAAGAACATAAGAACATAAGAGACACTAATGTTGGATCAGGCCAAAGGCCCATCCAGTCCAACACTCTGTGTCACACAGTGGCCAAAAATACCAGGTGCCATCAGGAAGTCCACTAGTGGGGCCAGGACATTAGAAGCCCTCCCATATACGGTCAGTGCAGGCTGCAAACTAGGCTTCCATTCCAGTGGCGTCTCTTTTTATCTATTTATTTAAAAGCCTTATTGCCCACCTTTCCCCCGATCAAATGTACTCCTAGACTCTGCAATGCAATGCCATGCAGAAACGTTGCAGGAACACAAGAAATTCTTCCTGATCTCTAAAGGTTCATCTAATGCAATGTTCTGGTTCCAACAATGTTCAGCTATGAAGCTTTTCCTGGTAACCCTGAGAAGTTAAGGTGGAAGACATGAAAAAAAATAGCCTTCCTCTGCTATTTAACATCTGGTGCTCAAATGTTCTGGTTCTGAATAGGAAGAGTGGGTTTTCAGTTATTAACAGACTTGTCTTCTTTAAATGTGCATAATCCTTTTTTAAAAAGGATCTGCGAACATAGAACCAACTCCTGTGGTTGGTTCCTATGCTGTACCAGTCACATATGACTATTATGCATTACATGGTTACCTTCCAAACTAGGGAAGATGCTGCCATAGGAGGCAGTCCTGTTGTGTGAAATATCTGTAATGACTGAGGCAGCATATGGAAACAATCACAGGAGAGCAGACAGATGGCTAGCCATGCCATGCAGCCAAAACCATCCAACACCAGCAAGCTAGTCACTCATACCTCAACAGCAAAGCTGCATGAAACAAAGCATTTGAGGGAGACGGACCTTGTAACCTTTTGATGCTGCTATATGGGCTGCAGTCCAGCCTTCTTTGTCAGCGTGGTTGATGAGATCCGCAGAAACAACTGGGTTTGCAGTATGGCTCAGGCTCTCTTCTTCGCACTCCAAGTCGAAGATGCAGGAATCAGCATCTGCTTTATTCACAAAGTTTCCACTTCCTGGCATTCTGTAGTACATAAGAAGTCTTAAACAGTCAACATGACCGGCATCCACAGCTGCGTGAAATGGAGTCCAGCCATCCTATTGAGATGTCAAAAAAAGAAAAGAGCTTGACACAATTGAATAGGGATGAATGGATAGTTACAAAATTTATGGGTTGCTGCATAACTTGCTGTCTAAAAA
Organism: Gekko japonicus; assembly: GCF_001447785.1. Lineage (NCBI taxonomy): Eukaryota > Metazoa > Chordata > Lepidosauria > Squamata > Gekkonidae > Gekko > Gekko japonicus. The sequence continues at coordinate 428,777 of NW_015168668.1, read as the reverse complement.
CTATCTGAAGCACACAACAGTGTCTGGCTATAAATGTTGTAGAAAGACCGTCCATCTGTTGTCTCTGTGCAAGTTTACAATGAAAAAAGGGGTCCAAAAGTACCATCTTCCTTTGAAGAGCATCTGTTGAAGTCACAGCTTCTCAGATAAGAAGGTCCACCCAGAAAACACATGAATAGAGCAAAATTAGTTTAATCAATCCCTTGCAAAGGATGCTTGTTGCTCTAGGAGATTGATCATAAAATTACCCGGATATAGAAGGCGATATAAACATTACTGCATCTCTGTCAGATGCCTAATCTCTTTATGAGCAGTTCTGTATAGCTTTACAGAGTACGTTTCTCCACCCTGGCTCTATGCAGTGTTAAAGTCTTCTCTACATTAGCATAACAAAGCAAACACAGCTGCTCTGGGAAAAAGCATTTTTCTATCCTTAATTCTCCTTTTGAAGTACTTATTTTAAACTAGGAAAAAGGCCTGTTGTGGAAATAAATACAACGACCTCTAGAAAGAGGCTCTGGGCGGGGGTCCTGGCCTTGGACACTCAGTGTCAATTTGCTGTGGCAACCTCAGCAGGGTATGATGACACGGAGTCCACCATTTTCTCCAGAGCAACTGATCTCTGCTACCTAAAGAACAGTTGTAATTTTGACTGATCTCCAGCCCTCACCTGGAGATTGGACACATTTTACCTCAGAACAGCAAACTGTTTAGAATGTTAGAGGCAAAAGCCAATCAAGTCACATATGCAAACGTCCTCTGTGTTCCGAGGCAAAGGCCAATGAGGCTGCATATGCAAATAACCTCTGTGCTCTGACTGGCTATGGTGGGGAGAGGAACAGCAAACTGTTTAGAATGTTAGAGGCAAAAGCCAATCAAGTCACATATGCAAACGTCCTCTGTGTTCCGAGGCAAAGGCCAATGAGGCTGCATATGCAAATAACCTCTGTGCTCTGACTGGCTATGGTGGGGAGAGGAACAGCAAACTGTTTAGAATGTTAGAGGCAAAAGCCAATCAAGTCACATATGCAAACGTCCTCTGTGTTCCGAGGCAAAGGCCAATGAGGCTGCATATGCAAATAACCTCTGTGCTCTGACTGGCTATGGTGGGGAGAGGAACAGCAAACTGTTTAGAATGTTGGAAGCGAGACTCAAGCAATGCAGCCAGTGGATAGGGACAGATTCTGAGTGACACACCAGAGCGCCAACCAATTCCGGAGCGTGTGGAATGTTCTAGAGAAGTGCCACCACCATTCGGCTTTTATATATAAGGGAGATAGGCAACATCTCAATTTATCTCTTTTTCTTTGTTGTTATTATTTTTCCCCAAGTTATCATTACTCTTTGAGTTGACTGTACCAGGGCTTTTCATTTAAAGGACAAATTATTGACATTACGTCCTGTATTTTTGAGTATTCCTTACAAGAAGGGAGGGGAAAGCCACAGCCATACTTCCATACATATCAACAATCTAATACTAGTTCTCTCTCCAACCCCAACCCGTCAATTTGCCAACAGTATTTTTCCTGCTGGGAAGTCAATGATTAATTCTAAATACAGAAGAAAAGGGAAGGACCGCTTTGGGATGAAAAAAATATCTCTATGAAACCAACTCTCAGTCAGGGCAAAAAAATTATGGAATTCCCTCCCCAGGGAAATTTGTCTGACTCTTCTTGGTCTTCCACCAGCAGATGTTTTTCTCCCCAGGCCATCCCTCACTGAACCTCACTGACCTTTCCTCCTGTTCATGTGTTTATTTGTTATTGCGTCCTGTTTTAATTGTTTCAATTGTTTTATATATTAATATGTGTTTTTTAACCATATTGTAATGTTTTGATTGTTTGCCATCTTGGGGACTCAAAGTTTGGTGGAAAGGCGGCTTTAAGATGTTTTAAATAAAATGAAATAAGAATTCTTCATGGTCTTGGACTCAGGGTTAAGGAAAGAAGTTTATGTGTACAAGTATCCTCAGGCTTTAACACTTTTGCAGCCATATTTCCCCCCCAAAATTATTGTGGCAGCTTCACAATGGTATAATTATTATTTGTTGTGGGTTAAATAAGAGCATGAATTTTCAGGATTCTGAAATAAAATAAAATAAAATCCACAATCCTCACAAAAGTACCAATACCTTACATGTAGCATGCACGTAACCATTGACTAGAGAGCATTTCTGGTTGTTCCATGGGCAGTATGTAAAAAGCAAGCTCCAAGAATCTATTAATAATTTGTGGTGCTCCTGGAGAAGAGTGTTTCACTAGCCTGCACATGACATACAGTTTAGCTGGCCACCCTGTGATGTGTCTACTACCAGGTTAGTAGACCAGAGGGTCAATCATCCTAAACCGCAGAAGAATCTCTGCATGCATAATGTGCACAACAGTGGATGTCTGGATATGATTCATGGGACATCTTGCCAAAGCAGTTGGCCATCACTGGTAAGTGATTCCTAGGGCAGACGGGGAAGGTAAAATATCCCAGGAACAAGCCAGGTTGAGTAGCCTCTGCAATGGTATAAGCCACCACTGTAGGGTCACTCAGCTAAGACCTTGCCAGTGATACCCAACAATGGGCACTTGTTTGCTTTACCCAGTGGCAATGGGAAAGCTGACGCCCCCATCATTAGCACTGCTGGCTATGTCTGAGCTGAGTGGCCCCTGCAGAGCTGGCAGATCTATATGGGCTTGGCTCTATTTTCTCCTGGCTGCCAGCAGCCTTCCAGGACAGTGGCTCACTGGGAACTTTCCCTCTAAATTAAATGGCCAGTCCACCCCTAGACATTCTCAGCAAAAGGGCAACAACTACCTATTATATTAGTTACCACTTATTGGCAACTTCTGTAATTTCCATATGCCTTTTCTGAAATAATACACAGAGTTAGCAATGATCATACCCAAGATCAAGAATATATCTTGACAAATTTCCTTATTTGCTTAATATTGCTTCTACATGCCTCTAACATGGCCATATCTCTTAGCAATTTCTTTTCAACCCTGAAGAACCCAGGGCTACATTGTGACTTTCGTGGGCTCTAGGCTCTTTTGCCTTCATGGGTCCCTCTCACTAGGGTTGCCGGGTCCCCCCTGGCCACTGGTGGGGTGGGGTAGGGTTATTGGATCCAGGTTGGGGAACTCCTGGAGATTTGGGGGCAGAGCCTGGGAAGGACAGGGACCTCAGTGGTGTACAATGCCACAGAGTCCACCCTCCAAAGTATCCTTTTTCTCCAGGGGAACTGATCTCTGTGGTCTGGAGATGAACTGCAATTCCAGAGGATCCCCAGGCTCGCATCCCTACCTCTCACCATAATAATTTCTATATTAAAAATTATTTTTGATATAACTTTAAATACTTCAACATTTTATTTTTTTCTGTTTTAAGAACAATTTAATAGATCTTCATGGGCCCTAAAAAAAAAATTCTGATGTGAGAAAAATTTAAAACATGTTCAACCCTAAAAGTTCATTTTTTCCTTCTGATTTTAAAAGAAATTAAAAATTTTGTGAGCGCCTATAAATACTGTGAGCCCTAGGTACCATGCCTACTGTGCCTAATGGATAAGTCAGCCCTGGAAGAACCCTCTCTTTGCTCTCATACTGTTCAATGGCTGGTCCCTTGAGAAGTCCAGCGGCATCACAGACAGACAAAAGCAATTTTCTAATAATCAAAAAATTCAAGGCTTGGCATCAGAGACAACAAAGGTCTCTATCAAAGTTGTTAAAATGAAACACGGGAGGTCACAGGATCGAGCTGTAAGTAATGGCCCTTCAAATTCTATGTGAAAGGTAGGATGACAGGAAAGAGAATGATTTTGGAAATCTCAGGGAGGAAATGTGTAATTTAATACAGCTGCAGACATTTCACGATGGCATACAAAAGTAAAACTTGGCAATTCCGAAGAATGTTATGCATTAGGGCACTTAGGAGTATTAATGAAAGTCTCAGTACAAACCATTTTGAAGAAGCTCACTTCTGTCTTCTGAAATGCTGACTTTGAGAAATGGGCTTTAAAACTTACGCAGGTTTTTGCACTTCTGTTGGCTCCAGCCTCCAGCAAGAGTTTGACACATTCGTCATTTCCATTTTCACAGGCCAAGTACAGAGGTGTCTCTCCCCTTTCAGCAGCATGATTAATGTCGGCATGATACATGACTAATAATTCTGCACATCTGGGAGGGGGGAGAGACATTGGGCAACACATTAGAACACTTGATCCTGGCAAAGACATAACCTTTAAAATGGCACTCAGCTACAACAGATTCTTCCAACACATTTTCATTTAAACTGTATCAAACAAAAGCACTGATGAGAGACCCATATCAGTCCACTAGATCGTTTCTATGGATGGATTACTGCCCATAGACCACAATTTCCTCACCTTCTCACTCCTGCTGCTCCTGAGAAACTACTCCTGGGGATAGGGGACCCCTAGGAACAGCATAGGGGCATTTGGGGTTGGAACAGGAGACTGTAGGTGAGAGAGTTGAGCTGGTGGCAAATTGGCAATCTTTCCATCCTCCAGTGAATCTAAGCCACTCTATGGTACAGAGGTACTACAAGTAGCCAAACTTTCTAGCATAGTTAGTTAGAGATACTTAAAGGAGAGAGAGAAAGAGAAGAAATGTAGTGTTGGAGGTACACAAGCACTAGGCTCCTTCAAAGTGGGAGGGAAGAAGGGGAGGAAGTGTGAACAGGGGCAGGCTAGATTAACATGAAACAGAGATAGGGCAAAAGCTACAAGAAAATTTCAGTATTATGTATTGGGATGGAGTGGACACATACAAGTTTACAGCCATAAGAAAGCATACCGGTCTCCAAATGACGGGAAAAGGACATCATACCACTATCCAAGAAAAAAGAGAGAACAAAAATACACTGACATAATCAAATCATCACTAAAATATGGATCCTTGTGGCACTATTAGACTAGCAGTGCAACCCTATGCAAAGATACTCCACTCTAAATCCATTCATTTCAGTGTGCTTGGTGGTGGAAAGTGCCATCAAGTCAGAGCTGACTTATGGAGACCCCATAGGGTTTTTAAGCAAAAGACATTCTGAGGTGGTTTTCCATTGCCTGCCTCTGTGTAGCAATCTAGGACTTTCTTGGTGGTCTCCCATCCAAATACTAACCAGGGCTGACCCTACTTAGCTTCTGAGATCTGACGAGATTGGGCTATCCTGGGCCATTCAGGATAGGACTTAAGTGTGTTTAGACTAGAGTTAATTCTGCCTGAAATTATACCGTAATTCTGTTCAGGGGTTTAATGACCAAACAGATCCTAAGATTATCAGAAAAGAGCAGATATCAGCTCTGTTTTCTACCAATCTTTAATGACTAGGTGACAGGGAAATTTATTGAACAAGAAACCTAAAGTGCTCAGCAGATCAGAAAGCCATTTACAGAGTCACTTGGTGCCTCTCACAATAGCGTATGCAAACACATTCCACTTCTCTATTCCATGGCTCCTCCATATCATGATTAAATAGCCCCAATTTGGCATGTAAGGAAAAAAATGTGGAGAAGGGAATTAAGGAGCATTAGAAAAAAATCACTGGGTGAGGGAGGCACCCACATAAATGACCTCAAGCTCTGCTGCAATGCAGGTCCATAAATAACTGAATGTTGACAGTCAGCTGTGCAGATCCATAATCCTACTGTAAATAGACTACTCCTATTTTTCTTTGTAAAAAGAAAGAGAATCATTAAGGTGAAGCAACCCACTATCACAACAATTTGTTTACAAGTCTAATATAAACTTAAAAATTAATTTTCCACGTTAGGTTTGACTTGTTAGAACTAAAACTCACCGATTTTAATAGGTCTAAATATATATTTGACTGATAGCAATAGAATTTTACTCTTGAGTAATCTGGCAGAGGACCAATACTGGCAAGTTGCAACTGCACAACCAAAAAGGAGGATACTTTGACCCCAGATACCAACCAGTGGAAAAAGGTCTGCTGATAGGTTTCTCTTTACTAACAAAAAGAAGATCATTTTCTCTGGGTTTGAAGGGGTGGTTATTGAAGGTTTATGCACCATTTTGTGTAAACATATCAGGGAGCTGAGGTTGGAGGATGAATATAAACAAAAATTATTGCAGATAGTGGTGCAATACTTCACATAAGACGCATAATAAACTTGTTTGGGCCTCAGAAAACAACCAACAAATCACTAGCAGCTTCCCATGTTATGATCTCCATTCATGGATGAGACTCCACTGAAGAGAAGACTTCCTTTGGAAATAGGTGAGCCTAACAGTCACACTCCCATTCTCTTGCCACCAGGCACAGGGCTAATGTTACCATTTTCAACATGGGAAGCTATTGGAAGTAATGAATGAAAATAACAGGAAATAGAAATAGCATCAAATGGCAACAGAATTTTACTAGAACATCCTCAGACCACCTAAGGTCGCAAATGTAAGTATCCTTTTTTTGAAAAAAAGTCCCTCTGAAATCCATAGAGTTTACTTCCAAGTAATTCAGCAACATCTTGCTAAGTCAAGCTATAAAACAATGTCTACTTAGTGCCTTTTCCCCTTTTTCAGGCATGAATGTTCTCAGGCAACCAACATAAATCTTAGGACACAATGGAAAAATGAGGTGGACCGTGGATCACACCGTATACTTGAGGTTAATTAAAATGTTTTTGTCACTTTTAGAGAAGTCCCACACTGAATGAACTTTAAAACTTTTTGGGGACTGATTTTAAATTTCCTGAGCTTACCAAAAAATGAAGAAGGAAAAAAAGCCCTGCCAAGGTGAAATCCAGTACCCAGCATCTTACAAGAAGCCAGTCAGCTTCTCAGAATTGTAAATACTGCTTCAAAATACTGGGATATCAGACCCACAAAACCTTCTATGATTATATTCCGTCTTCCCATGACTGTGTTATACGGGACATCCTAGTTTCCTGACATAATATAATCCAATTGAAGGGGTTTTTTTAAACAGGAAGACCACTTTTGAAGGATCAAATTCAAAAATATCTATGAATGCAGTTTCCCATCCTCTGCCAGTAACTGCACATGCTTTTCATTGAATCTTAGATTGCATGCTCCAAGAAATGTTTGATGAGGCTTTGAGCAAAAATTGGACCATAAATCAGTTCAAATCCCTAATTTAGAGATGTGTTTGAAGAAAGCAAGACACACAAACCCCAGTTTGGCTTTAAAAATACTAAAACTTGAAAAGCACAAACACAGGAGAATACAGTCTAATGTGTGCACGTGAAAATAGATTTTTTAATGTAAGATTTCTCTGCAATACAACAAGAGAATTCAACGCACAAATTAGAAACAGTCAGATGCCATCACTAAAAGAATAACTCGCACAATAAAGAAATACTGAAGCTTTTGGAAGAAAGGGGTGGGAATCTCTTATAGAAACTACAGCTCTGAAGAAATGAAGCTCTCTCTTACATTGGTTCATCTAGCTAGTATTGTCTACTCAGATTGGCAATGGCTGTCCAACTTCTTAGGTAGTGAAGGGCCTCAAGGTTCTTTAATCAGAGATGCCAGAGATTGATTCTGGACCTTTCACGTGCAAAGCATATGGCCTAGCACTAAGCCCCCCTCAACCAATATACACAAGCAGGCATTTTCATGAAGGGGGCGAGAGCTCCAAACACACTGCAGAAACTTGAGGGTGGGGGGAGACTGTTCCAAAGTTTTACCAACACCAATTTCTGTTCAAGCAAAAGAGAACACAGGTGATGAAAACACATTCCTGTGGGCCTTAGATTGCACAAACTCATCCTAAGAGGTTACATACTGCCAAGTTTAATACTTAAGGAACAGAAGTAGATTTGCTCTGGAAATATAAGCAAACAGATCACTTACTTGCAGTGTCCCTGAGCAACTGCTGAACACAAGGGCGTAAAGCCATTTTTATCAACAGGATCAACTTGTGCTTCTGAAGTCAGCAGCAATCTTACACAATCTATGAGGTGGAAAACCCAAAGGCAGAATGATACACAACAAAGGGAAAAAGTAGTTTAAAAAAATGAAATTTCTTAACTTTAGATAGAATACAAATTAACATTTTTCACCCATTTAGCAAATCATTCTACAATAACTGACAAGCCATCTACAGTCTTTTGAGGAAACATGCTTATTGCTAACTAAGAATAAGGCTTGTTGTGGAAATAAATACGAGCTCTAGAAAGAGGCTCTCAGAGAGTGCCCCAGCCTTGGGCACTCAGCGTCAATTTGATGTGGTGACCTCAGCAGGGTATAATGACACAGAGTCCACAATTTTCTGCAGAGGAACTGATCTCTGCTACCTGAAGAAGAGTTGTAATTTTGAGTGATCTCCAGCCCCCACCTGGAGACTGGCAACAATGGTCCCCCAGATTGGCTACAATAGTTCCCCAGGAGGAAATGGCTGGTTTGGAGGGTGGAGTCTATGGCATTGTACCTATCTGAGGTCCCACACCTCCTCAAACCCCACCCTCTCCAGGCTCCACCCCTCAAGTCTCCAGGAATTTCCTAATCTGGAGTTGGCAACTCTATCTCCTTTCCAGCCAAGCATCAACCTGCTGTTATCTGCCCCTCACTCTTCAGCTTTCTGTCTCCCCCACACACACACCAGCAGCCTCTATTGTGCTCTGAAGCCCTGACTGCTACGTCACATTGGCTGTCACAGGAGAGCCATCTCAGCAGGGTATAAGGACACAGAGTCCACCTTTTTTTCCAGGGGAACTGATCTCTGCCATCTGGAGAGCAGTTGTAATCCTGAGTGATCTCCAGACCTCACCTGGAGATTAGCAACAATGGTTCCCCAGGAGAAAAAGTACAGTTTTTCTCTGCAATGGGGACCAAAGCAGCTTACATCATTCTCTTCTCCCCCTTTTGACCTGCACGACAACTCTGTGAGGTAGGTTAGGCTGAAAGTCTGTGACTGGTCCAAAATTACCCATTCAGCTTCCACAGCAAGTACCTGGGTCTAGCAGACTGTGCTCGAAAGCACTGACTGCTATGCCTAGGGTAGCCAACCTCCAGGTGGAACCCAAAGATCAACCGGTATCATAGACTCTACCATAAAATCTCCAGGAATTTCCCTAACTGGAGTTGACAACCCTAGTCAGGACTGGCCCCAATGAGTTTTCTCCCAAAGGCCAAAATAGGCGTGGAAAGGGCCTTTTACTGACAGAACCAAGCTTGGTTGCCTAGCAAAAGGCACTGAGAGGAAAGTAGGGTTGCCAGCTCTGAGTAGGGAAATATCTGGAGAGTTGGGGGATGGATCCTGTGGAGGGCAGCGTTTGGGGAGAGGAAGGACTCAGCAGGGTATAATGCCATAGGAGAACTGATCTCTGCCTGGCAGACCCTGCTCTGAAGTGCTAACCGCTATGCCTAGGGAAGCCAACCTCCAGGTGGAGCCTGGAGATCGCTGGGTATCACAACTGAACTTTAGACAACAGATCTCTCCCCCCCCCCCGGAGAAAATAGCTGCTTTGGACGGTGGGCTCTAAGGCATTTTGTTCAGCTGAGGCCTCTCCCATCCCCAAACTCTGGCTTCCTTAGACAGAGAATATCTAGGACTTTGCCAACCTGGAGCTGAGAATCCTAGTCAGGACGGGCCCCAATGAGTTCCTCACAAAGGCCTGGAAAGGGTTTCCTTCTACCAGCAGCCACGGAGGGAAAAATTAGTCCCACAGAGGAGCCAAGCAGGAGACGTGTCTTCATTGGGAGAGACAGCCGTTTGCCAAGAATTCTGACAGGGAATAGTGGCTGAGGTGGGAGTGGACGCGGAAGAGGAGCAGACCCAGCACCTGGCCAATGGCACATGAGTACTCTTGAGTGGCAGCTGACAGGCCAATGGCTGATGGAGCACATTGCACAGCCATTGGGAGAGGTGGAAAGTGCCACTCTACTATTCAATTATATATAAGGAGAGACTAGCATCTCCCAGAGGAATCACCAAAGATTTTCTGATTTTGTCTTTCCAGTTACTCCCTATCCCCTAAACTAATGTGAAGGACCCATTATCATTTCTCACCAGTGCTGAAATACAAAGGCCTACTCTCAATGCAGTAGCTTAGAACCAAGCAGTACAGTCCATTTAACAAGACAGCATTATCCTGCCATTTCTACTAGGCTCATTGAATGTAACTTCAAAACAAACCCGTGGGTGAGTTTTGGAGCAGAAAAAAGGCTAGTTACAAATGCCACAGAAGGACACTATTTTTTTTTATTTTTCCCCATATAAAATAGTTCCTGACAATAAAGCAACCTAGTATATCAGGGAGAAAGATTCTAGCCCTACCTATTTCTCATTAAACTAGATTTAATCTTGTGGGGAGTTTTTAAAGCAAGGAGTATTAAAATATGAACCCTTTGCTGTAGTCTGAAGTGGTATAGACCCTTCTACCATGCTCAGAACTCTGCTATCTTCTTCTTCTGTATGCCCAGATGATCCCGTACTGACTTACTCTAGGCCACCAAGGAAATTTTGTATATAAGCGGAGATTGAGTCTGAGTCCAGTGCTGTAATAACTACTGTTCATTGGCATTAAAAAGATATAGCATTCATTACTAATATCCTTTATTATTTTGAGAACAAATCCAACTCGTTGTGACAGTCCAGTGACAGGCAATTAACCTTTTTTTTAATGTACCACATATTCACCTAAGCTTGCTGCGGTAGTCATTATGCACAAGCAGTAACAGCTATTTCATTTTCAAGCCAAATAATCTCAGCTTTAGATGGAGCAATTTGCCTTCCTTCCACTCCTCTGCATACACAAGTGGTATGTATACATACATAACATGTGATCAACATTATTTGGAGAGGCAAGCTTTTATTTGCTCAGATGGATTGTTTTGAACTTTCTGATTGCCGCTTTGATATTAATAAAAATATTTTTCCACATCATTGCAGAATTCAAGTTCAAGTGAATACCAGTAGGCATTACATAAATAAGTAGGCACTACATTAACTATATAAAAATACAAGCAGAAGGGCTTGGAGGAATTGCAGGGAGTAAACAATTTGAAAATTCTCATCCCCCATCTCCTGTTCAGGGTTCTAAGCTGTCAGATGCTTGAGCAGTCATTTCCCCTGTCTCCTTCAGGCTTTTTTCCTTTAACTGATTCTCAACTGCTCCCAACGTCCTGTGCCTCCTGAAGCACTCTGGGTCCTCATCAGGCTGTTTGGTTTTTCCTTCTTTGTTTGGTTAATTAACAAAGTTTACGTATACCTGTGGAATCTTGGGTGAGTCACAAGCTCTGGCACAGCTGTTCCTGAAGGAGCAGTTTGTGTCAGAGTTCTCTCAGCCCCACCCACCTCACAGGGTGTCTGTTGTGGGGAGGGGAAGGGAAAGGAGTTTGTAAGCCACTCTGAGACTCCAAGTGAAGGGCGGGGTATAAATCCAATCCTTCTTCTTCTTCTTCTTCTTGAGTAGGGTGAAAACCCAACCTTGTCTACAGATGGCCTGGTTCTGTGACTGGAACAAACTGCTCACTTTACTTTTCGATACAGTAGTATACACAGGGGTAATAATGTAATAGCTGTGACAAATCTCATACCTGTATGTCCATTCATAGCAGCAGAATACAAGGCAGAATAGCCATCTTCACAGGAGTCATTAATGTCCAGACCTTCTTCATTAAGCAGCATTGACAATAAAGTGACATTTCCCTGGGCAGCAGCTTGGTGAAGAAGGGTGGGCCTGCCACCCAGGGGGACAGGACCACCGCTCATTAATAAAGGGGTTAGGGAGGGAGACCAGCCTGTGAGTTAAAGCAACACAAATTAGAAAGAACACACATAAATAAGTTAAAGCTGAACACTCTGTAAGCTCTTAAGTCCAACATGAGAAACAGATTCTTTTGTCATTTCAGCACCTGAAAAGATTGAGCAGCACAACTCTGATCATGCTATTCAAGAGCCACTGGGTAGTAGTAAGAGCGCTGGACAAGGGACACACAAATTCAAATCCCCACTCTGCCATGAAGCTCGCTTGGTGAGTGTGGGCCTAACCTCCCTCACAGGGCCTCTTAGCTTAACTTTTCTGGTGTGGTTATTGTGAGAATAAAATGTAGTAGGGATAATGGCACATGCTACTCCGAGCTCCTTGGAAGAAGGACAGGATAAAAATGTACTGAATATTAATAATTTTGTCCAAAGAGGAAGTAAAGTTACACACAAAGGTGATGCTATATTAACTAAAAACTCATCTTTTATTATTGCAGATTAATATAAGTTAGCCCTCATGAGCCTTTCTACCAGTTGTCACTATCCAGATTTTTAAAATCTATTTTTAACTCAAACCAAGTTTAGTGAAAACCTACAGTTATTTTGGCCCTAAAGCTAGCTAAAATAGGGTTTGTGGCAAATTTCCATAGGAGTGTGTCCCTTTTTAACATCTGCAAACTGAATGCTTTGTCAGTGTATTAAATCTACAGCATATATGACTGACATTTAAATTGAAAGTGCGTTTAAAACACAGTCAGACACACTGCAATCTATGCCCACTTGCTGCTCAGCAATACCTAGCTTTGCAGTACTGCAAATCCTGTTATGTTTAAAAGGAAGTGCTCATGTACAGAGATTAGTGAATTAATTCAAAATTACTGGCAAAAGCTCCCACACTGTACAGTCAGAAAGGTAATGGGCAGAACAGCGCTATAGAAATCTTTGCAGTTATCTTGGTTAGACACTCCAGGTATCAGACATTAGCAGCTTTAGAGGAGAGCTTATTAAGGACATGAAGTCTGCTGTACAGGGTGCGGAAGACTTTGTGAACTGTTCCTTGATCAAAAGGCTGCAAAAGGGGGAAAAATAATAATAAAAGGATTGAAAACAGAAAGACTTGCAACTGAGGACAGCCCAGTGAAAATGCGAAGTTCCAAAGGCATTTTCACGCCTTAAAGCAATGATATTCATATAATATCTGCTTATACTGAATGAAGGAAATGGATTTTTAAAAGTATGGCACAGTGTGGACTGATATTTTAAATTGTAATTTATCATTTTTAAAGTACAAACTATTTTACTTCATCTCATTATTCATTATTTATCCAAGTTGAACTAGGCAAAGAAATGTTTCTCAAAAATGTAGAAAGCTGCCATGCCCTTAATAAAAGATTAGTGAAGTGACAAGTAAATATCACAGTATCTCATTAAAGATGGCACACTGAATGCTGGCAGGCATTTCTCATTATAAACAGAGGTGAGTTTTTTTATTGCATAGAAAATAAACAGACTACAGAGATAGCACCAGCAGGCCAAGCTCCAGAGAGGCCGCAGCAGTTGCTGGTTCTGAGAGATTATTAATTGGGCAGATAGTAGGTGGACCTAAAGAAAGGTTTGAAATGACTGAAGGCAAGTGCAAAGCTCATTAAAGAAGCAGAAGGTGCGGTCAGAGAGCAAAAGAAGATGAGGGCATAAAGAAGAAAAGTGGAGCAGGCCCTAGGACATTTGGTACCAGGCAGGTGCAGGCAGGTGCAGGCAGGAATCCCACACCACCCCTGGCATCCCTGGAAGCTTTGTGGATGGGACAAGCGACAGAAGTGATGTCTCTCTACAAGTCAGTGTCACTTCCAAGAAAAAACCCAGGTACAACATCGGCGTATCAGTCAACATTCTAGAAACACTATGCTAAAGGTTCGGCTGATGTGTTGGTGTGATACCTGGTTTTTTTGCCTGGATGTGACGTAGAACAGTGTCATTTCTGCCCCATCCCATTCTCCCAACCCACTCCAGAGGTGCTGCACAAATGCTAAGTTTCATTAAGTCTCACGGGGCTCAGCAATAGGGCTGTCAACCTCCAGGTGGAATCTGGAGTTCTCCTGGGATTAAAGCTAGTCTTCGCACTGCAGAGATCTGTTCCCCTGGAGAAAATGGCAGCTTTGGAGGGCGGACTCTATGGTATCACATCCCTGCTGAGCATCCTCCTTTCCCCAATTTCTACCCTCCTCAGGCTTCACCTCCAAGTCTCCAGAAATTTCCCAACTCAGAGCTGGCAATCCTCCTCGGCAGACTCCCCATGTCAGTGTATTGTAGGACCACATCACGAAGCCGTCTTCCTGAGTGAGAGCTGGCCAGTCTGCGGCTACATAAATGGAATTGTTTTATCCAGCCTTTTCTTTCTCTGCATTTTTGAAAGCTGATTTTTCATTGAGTGGGTGGGAGGCAGGGGAACAATGGACTTTCAGCTCTATTTACCACTTGTTTAGGAATTTTAGCAAACCAACTATGGGATGCCAGTTGTGTTTGCGATTCAGATGGGTGTGACAAGGAAGGCGGAGGAAAGTGGAGACATTGCAACTGGGCATGAAAACAGGCAGTGCCATTTTGAGAATGAGGTTTATGCAAATTCCATTTTATTTTTAAACTTGAGTAGTCTTTCTTTTAAACTATAAAAATATTTACAGTGCAATCCTAAGTACAGTTACCTACTACTACGTAGGTAACTGTACTAGGGTGTAACACTGCTTAACACTGCACTCATTAATAAAGTATGTTTATCATGTGTTACAATAGATTGGGATACTGGGTTGGATCTATAGTCGTATTCTGTACATGGAGTGGCCCTTTTGCAAGTGAAAATAAGGGTTGATCTTCACGGATTCCCACCTGCCACAGGAGACACCCCCCTCCGGTCACACCCTACAGTCCTCTGACCCCAGCAGCATTTTTGGAAACACAAAGGACTGCAGAGAATGGAGGTGGAAACTGTCTCTCCTTCAGAACTCCTTTGGCTCTAACCCCATGTTAATATTTCATTCACGTTCCAGAACAGTATAGGTTTCCTCTTCTTTATGAACCGCTTTACAAATTAACAGAGCCCATGGATGGAAAGCACTTCCATGTCAGAAAGAGCAAATGAAACCCACGGGTACCTTACTGGAAGTGACGATCTCACACACACATATACATCACTGCATACAAGAGTGCTGGAAATTAGGGACTAATGTATAAAGTGGCATCATGAGGACCAAGAGCAAGCTTGACATAAAATACAGCATGTACAAATCAAGTCATAACAGAGGCAAATTTAATATGCATATACCAATGATTAAAATGTAATGCGGAATATGAACCCATTTCAAAGATCTCCCAAAGGAAACAGAACAGATTTGTATTCAGTCAATGAAACTGCATGAGAAAATCAGGAAACATGAGGAAGCTTTGTGGTTTTTATATGCAAAAGTTAGCAAATACAAAGCATCTATGAAAGCGTGCTGGACATGCATTAATGAAGGATGGAAGGACAGGGGGAAAAACAGCTTCTGGCATCAGCTTCAGATTGTGGAGATGGTTAATTTCAGAGTCCATTACCAACCTCTCCTGCATCCCATTCACTTTAGAAGCAAACCACATACAAAAGATAAAATTATATATGAAGGAACCAAATAAAAACATACTGATTGAAAAGTGATGCTTAAAAAAGAGAAAGAGAGCAAATCTTAGAAGAAAAAGAAAGAGTACTGCCAAGGGTACGGGAAATTCAATTGTTTTAGAACTGTTCCTCTAGACTGTAAACCTTTCATTGGCTTTGAAAGCTGAAGCAGGAAACAAAAGCTGTCAGCCAAGCAACTTGCCTATAAGTAGTCAACCCATGGCTCTCAGTTGTCTGGATATGCAAATCTTGAATGTCTCAAGCTCCTATTTTATGTATATACGTATGCCAATAAAGGCTTGTCAAAGTCAAAGAATGTCTCAAGATGGGTAAAGTGTGTTGAAGCTAGAGGGATTTTATCTGGGTTTTCAAACACGGAGCCTAGTCTTAGCACTCTCCTGGTCTGTGACAGCAGTCAGCATTTGCATTTGAATGACATCATAAACAGATTCAGAGCCGGTTCGCACATGCAACAGTGCTTTTGGATTTCCTCCATGGGACCATTCTCGGCTTGCACATGCCTGTAACTATGCAGAAATTCTGTGTTACTCAGAATTACCCATGCAGACGGCTATCAGGGAAGGAGAATCTTGTCAGTGGAGTGAAGTCTGGGCTGTGAGTTGGTCTCCCTTCCTGTTACATGGGCATGGTTAGATGCCTTTGGGCAAGAGCCAAAGGACTACTGGACCTTAGTTCTTAGCCCCTGGTTCACAGGCTGTGGCCTTACAAGAGTCAAGCTAGTGATTCCAAGGACTGGCCCAGGATGTTGACATTGTATACAGTTTTAAAATATGGTGAATTACTATGGTCCTCATCCATTATAACTTGTTGCTTCCATAGCTATGAATCCACATGATTCTGAGTCACACACATTTTCCCAGTGGTTGTGGGCATGAGTGAAGCGGATCAGTTGGAGAGGATCCTGCAGTGCTGCTACTCGGATGACCTGGCATCTCTGGCCAAAGCATGTGCGATGTCTGGAAACAAGCTATATGGCTGTAATGTGGTTTGCCTAGAAAAGTACCCTGAACATTTATTGCCACTCCAGTTACATAAGCGGAAGCATCTGTCTCTTATAATGAGGATATTAAATGGTAGGAGGAATTTAAGAGCAAAATTACTGCCAAATTTGAGTCCAAAGGATCTACAACAGGAGACCCTCATCTCTTTTCATGCGTGTCTAAAGTGCTGTCAAGTCACAGCTGACTTATGGTGTCTCCACAGGGTTTCAAGGTAAGAAACTAACAGAGGTGGTTGGCCATCACCTTCCTCTGCAGAGCGACCCTGGTACTCCTTGGTGGTCTCCCATCTAAATATAACCCCCCACCCACCCCCCCCCGGGCCAGCCCTTCTTAGCTTCTGACATCTGACGAGACTGGGCTAGCCTGGGTCATCCAGGTCTTACTTCCATTACAATAATTAACCTTTTGTGAATTATTATATTAATGCAGCATGATGCTAGAGAAACAGTACAGTCCCATTAAAGGGTGATCCATGTTGCTATCCATTGATAAAGGAGAACGTCGAGAAAGAGAAACAATTTTAATAGCCTACCACGATCACAACGGTCAAAGCCTTTCCAGCTAACCCAAAACAGCTCTTGTAACACAATCAACTAAGGCAGGTATGAAACTGTCATCTGGCATTTAAGGAAATGTTTAGAATCACATACTGAGTTTTAACAACAGTTTGGCATTGATCTGTCAAGACTTGCCATTTCAAGCTGCAGTAACGCTTCTCTGTGAAGTTCAGCTGGCTATTAATTTTAATAACTCATCTAATTAGAAGAATTTGGAACAGTAACATTTGCTTCCATAGGTATCTGAGCACATGGGATGAAAGAAAGCTGGTACTAGCTAGTATGAAGTATGTGTAAGAAAGAACCAAATTGGAACCTGTAGATGCATGTGCTGTGACAACAGTCCACACAAGGATTTTCTGTGTGCTTTCCCTCCATTTCCACTCACACCTGCCATGTCCCCCACCATCGCCAGAGTTCTTTACACCAGCTTTTTTTTTAAAAAATAGCAGTAGTTACATGGCTAAAGCATTATTTATTTATTCCTTCAGCTTCTATCCCGCTCACCCCCTAGGGGCTCTGAGCGGCTTATGAGATTATAGCAGTATAACCACTCCATTTTTTAATGTCAAAAGACCTGCTGGTGGCTGGGAAGCGGGGAATGGTAGCCACAAGGGCAAATGAAGACATGCAATGGTGCTGGATGCGGGAGTGGTAGTCTAAAAATATTTGACTTCCTGAACACACTGTGACCAAATCTTGTTTTGACTATCAAAGCAGGTTTGGGAAAATACCCTGTGAGGTGGAGGAACCCAGAAGATGGATAATTGCACTACAATTAGTCATGCAGAAGCTTAGAACCCCCCACAAAAAAACCCCACCTGCAGCCGTTTTGGGGGAGGAATGTGAAGCTAGAAATCTGGTTGGAAGTAACCTATAGCACAAAGACAAAACCAGCCTTTCCCTAGGGTATTTTACACAAAACCAAACCACATAATGGACTAGTAGTATAATGAAAAAGTGATAGGGTGGATGATTACTTTGCTTCGCAAACTTCATTTTGTATTAAACACATCTCCCTTCTGAAACTATACTTTGTACTAGACAATATCATTTTCCATTTGTGACCTGTAGTTCAGTATAGTCACTCAGGGGCTCCTAATGCCACCTGTCCCAGCCCTGGAAGCCTAAGCAACTCCAAATGAAGTGGAATGTATACCTCACTGACTCACGAAGGCATTCGTCATAGCAATACACACAAACAAATACAATAAAATGCAAAATATCCTTTTAAAATTTAATTTAATTTTATGCAAAAATAACCGAGGAAATGCTAAAAACTGCACCAACCTAACTCCCAGTTCCAAATTCAGGCAAAACCGAAAAGTCATACCACCTCCCCACCCCGATGCTACTGCTTGGATGATTTTCCATTGGCAGGATGATATAGTGCTGCAGGATAGCTACCGAACATCTATGTGCCCCTATTATCCAAATGTTTTGCGTAGGTGGCTTTAGAGACTAGGTGAAGGCCAGGCCTCTAAGCATGCCAGACCCTGGACACTTGTAGAAAGTGCTCCCATGTCTTCTCTGATAACCTGTGTTTCTCAAACCCACATTGTCTGTTTTCAGAACTTTCAGATTACAGTGGTTAGAGTGCTGGTCTACATCTGGGAGACTCAGGTTCATATCCCTGGTCTGCTATGAAGACTGCTGGAAGCCCTTGGGCCATTCATTCTCTCTCTCTCTCAGCCTAACATACCTCACAGAGTTGTTGTAAGCATAAAACAGAGGAAGGGGGAAATGATGTATAATGCCCTCATAGCTCCTTGGAGGATTCAGATGGGGGTGGGGGTTTCCCCTGATTTTGGGGCCCCCAATTTGCTGCCAGCCATCTGGCCAGTGGGGGGAGCCCCACCCCCAAAGAGCCCTGTCCTGCCTGATGTGCCCAGCATGATGTTGTCACCCGGAGATGACATCCTCACACTGGGCACATCATGCAGGGGGGTTCTAGTATTTGGGCAAAAACTCTATGGTGACCATGGAGTTTTTTGCCCAGATGCTAGAGTGCCCCACCAAATGTGCCCAGAGCAATGATGTCACCTCTAGGTGACATCATCATGGCATGCATGTGCCAGAAGACTCCCGGAGCGAGGGTGGACCATCTCTGCCAGCACCAGGTAAGACCTGGCAACCCTATGGAGGAAGGACAGGATTTTAAAAATGTAATAAATAAATAAAAGCTCTTTGTAGTTCATACACAGATATGGTGCTTTTTTTAAACTCTTGAATGTCTTATTCAATTTTGCACCCTACACTACATATCAAGAGTACCTATGTGCAAGCAGCAAAAAGTGTGTAGTACTAGGTGAATGCAAATGGGGGATCTACAAGGATTTTCAGGGGGGGGAAATCTCATTTTCCCCTTCCCCACTATTTCCTGTGTCCCTTTCTGAAAGCCCTCATAGCCCCAGCCATTTTTCTGCTTCCTTCTCTCCTTCCCACTCACCAGGCAACCTACCTATTAGGGTTGCCAGGTCCTTACCTTCTGCTGGTGGGGGGCTCCAACCTGCTCTCCTGGGTCTTCTGTCTTTGTGTGCACACTGTGATGACATCATCCAGAAGTGACATCATCGCACTGGGCATGTTGTGAAAGGGATGCTGTAGCATTTGGCTAAAAGCTCTATGGTGACCATAAAGCTTTTAGCCAAATGCTAGAGAATCCCCCATGCGACATGCCTGCCGGGATTATGTCACCTTCAGGTGATGTCATCATGCCAGGCATATCAGGTGTGGGGGGGCTCTTTGGGGGTGGGTCTCCCCTTGCCGGTCAGCTGGCCAGTGGCAGATTGAGGCCCCTGAACTCGAGGGAAAACCTACCCCCATTCAGGGGATGGCAACCCTACTACCTATAGCCAATCAACCCTGTCTTCAGCTTCCCCTCCTTCCCTCCTCCTTACAACCATTCCCCAGGAAAACTCTGGCTCAGTTGTACAGTGCCAGTCATTGGGCTGGGCCCAGCTGCACAGTGCTGGCTGACCTGGCCCTAGGTGTGTGGTGCTGACCTGGCCAAGCTCAGTTGCACAGCGGAGAACCTTCAAGAGCTTGAGGAGAGCATCTCTCTTTCCTCTGTACCCACTCCCCACACTATTTCCTCTTTCCCTCTTCCTGGCAGCTCCTATATCCTTATCCTTCCCATCTCTACTTCTCATCCACCAACCTCTTTTTTATCTGCCCCCCATCTTCAGCTATATTTACTATTTTTTTACTTGATTTATGCCCTTATTTCTCCACAATAGGGACCCAAAGAAGCTTACATCATTCCCCTCTCTTCCATTTTATCTTCACAAAACCCTTTGATATGAGTTAGGCTGAGAATATATGACTGTCCAGTCACCCAGAAAGCTTCCAAAGCAGGTGGCTATTGCAAGGTGGCTACTGTTGAACAGTAGCAATGACAGGTTAGAGACTTCCGGTTTTTGGTGACTCGCAAGTGGGCGTGCTCCATCGCAGCTCTAATGTGAGTGCCCCGCAAATGTGCCGATGGGGGGGCTGAGTTGATCTTGGACCCCCCGGCCCCCTGGAGGGGGGACGCAGCCTGGGGCGCGAGAGGTGCTTCTCCCAAGGCATAGGCCAAAGGATTGAGGCACCTTTTTGCCCCTAAAGGCCCCTGCGGCACGGAGCCAGCATGGCACTAAGAGGCGCACACCAGACAGAGCGCGCAAGGATCCTAAGGAATGATCTTCTCTACATACGTAATGAACGCAAGTACAAACGTGAGTGAAGCTATGACCCAGCAAACAATCGATAAAACGCTAGCAGCAAAGCCGTCCCAAAGCCCCAAACAAGCAGAAGAGGGAGGGGAATGCCTGATCCCAAAAAGACTGAATTTAAAGCGGGAGGCGGAAAGGGCGGCTTGAAGGAAGCGGCGGATCAGCAAGAAAGCGATAAATCACTAGACTTATGGAGAACTTTTAAATTTTCCTCTTGTGTAAACAATGACGCAGCGAGCAGAATAAATGGCACCGAAAACGAAACTTATAACAGGAACAGCCAACACATCATTGCCGGCTACCAGACTGGAAGCAACCACAGACTTTCCCAAAACGACTGCTGCAGCTTTATGCCCTCTATTGGACCAGATGACCACCTTAGCGACAAGCAGTATATGTTGCAAAAGGAACTCAAAATTTCAGCGAGAAATAAATAAAGTGAATGTTCCTGAAGCAACAATAGAAAGTGGAAGAGGCACCTGAGAAAGTGGAGGAGAATAAAGACGCAGAAGAAGATGGAGAAGGATGGGAAAGACTCTGATATCAATTTAATTAGTCTGGCAAAACTCTTTGATTTTAAAGCAGAACTAGAGGTTGCTACCCCCAAAGCGTTTAAAAACTAATTTGGACTTTGACAGGAGGAGAGGAAAATGCAAAACAGCTTAATTTCGATAGCCTGATGTTTATTCTTAATGCATAACTCCAAACTAATGATACTTACACTATAGCGTTTATTGTCAACGTATAACTTTAAAACTAAGATGCACAACTACAGCCAAATATGTTTGTGGTTGTTTGCCTTTTAACTTGATATTTTTATAGTATTATCGCTCACGCTTTACTATTCTGACAAAAAAGATGTATCAACAACTTCAAAGTTTTGTAATAATGATCCTTGTTACTCTAGTTTTAGGCTGTTTCCATCCCCCGACCCTGTGGTATTGTAGTTTTAGAAAAGCAATTAATTTTTTTTTTAAAGTAGCAATGCCAGGTTGGGGTGAGTCATGCAAGCTGTGGGGTAGCAATTGGTAGCTGCTGCCAGGCCTGGCCCCTAGGAGTCTTGCCTTAAAGGCCAAAACAACTTTGGAAAGGGCCCTGCCTCCTCTCCCTGCCTTTTACTGTGAGAAACCAAGGCATGAAGGCTGACAACACTATTATGGTTGCCTAGCATTGGCCACTGACGGCATTTGTTTCTTAAAGCTACAAGTGTCGTTTCTACCATTTTCAAGAGTTTTAAGCCCTCAATAGTGTGGGTGGTTTTTAAAAAAAATTTCAGATTTTTGTGCAAAACTGGTGCTTTTCTCAGGCTTGTAAAAAGAACTGACTAATCTACCCATGGCCCCAGATTTAAGTATCCATAAATGGGACCATGTTGAAAATTAGACACATTGATTACACACACACACACACAGAGAGAGAGAGAGAGAGAGAGAGAGAGAGAGAGAGCGTTCTAGCTATTTAGATCTATAGATTCCTAATGCAGAAATGCATATTAGAAAGCTGTGAATGGGTAGGAAAGGCTTCCTCAGTGATAGCAAGTGGTCTCTCTCCTTGACAGTTAGACTACATTTTTTTTTAATGAAGACATGTTTTACAGGCTTAGAAGCATTCTCAGTTTAGAACAGATGAGTGCTACAGCTGATGGTAAACACAGCTCTCAAATCAAAGTAAAGGAAAACTCACTAACGTGGCTGCTACTGTGCACACAGAGTTATATGAGAGCCCAGGGAATAATGCATATTTCCCAGTGCAAGCCAGTTGGTTGCAACTTAAATGCCAGATGCCCCCATCATCTTTCAGGAATGATTCAGAACACAGGTTAAGTGTGAATGGTGTTCCTATCACCAAACCTCTTTGCTGAACTATACCCAACTGTGCAATGTCAGAGGAAAATAAAGCCATTATAATGGCAGAAAATAAACCACCGCCTCCATAAATAAAACCAACTTAACAGGTCCAGTCATATATACGCTGAAACAGGAGTAAGCCTTTTAAAAACAGTGTTAGTGTCACAAGAGAGTCCTTAGAGAGCCACTCCCAGAACGTTCTCAAAAGCTTCACGGATTTTGCGCTAAACCGCCCCTGATGACACCTATGCAGAGGCAACTGTTGAACAGTTCACTGAACAGCTCAAGCAAATCTAACAGCACCAATCCTATCTGAATTTGCAGAAGCAGGCTCTCATGCATGGCACTTTCGATTCTAATCTTAGAAGCTTCTACATTGCAAGGAAATGTCAGACTAATATAAATTCTTCCTTGAAGAAACAAAAAGATGGCCACTTGAAAATCCAGCCTATGATGTAGTAAAGGCCATTAGGATAGATTAATCTGAATAGGGATTAGACAGATATGTGAATAACAGGTTCATCAGTAGCTTCTAGAATCTACACATCCAGAGGCAGTAAACCTCTGAATGCCAGTCCTAGAAGACAACATTGGGGAGGGCGGGGAAGGCCTTGGCTTCTTTGCCCAGGTTGTTGGCCATCAGGGTAACTGATCTGGCTGCTGCATGAAACAGGATGCTGGACCACATGGACTACTGTTAGGATCCAGCAGGGCTCTTCCTATGTTCTTATGAAAAGAAATGGATTTCCCATACCCCTGAAACTTACAAATAATGCAAATGGAAATTTCAACTTGGCAAAAAAAAAAAACAGATTTAGGGAAGAAGGAAATGAAAATATACGGTAGGAAACCAAAGTTAAAAGAGAGACCATTCTTAGAAGGAAAGAATTTAGGAATATATCAACAATCCCTTTACCTGATGCTGTTACCAGTAGGCTGTCTGAATCACATGGTCTATAGGATGAAGCACTAACAGGGTTTATGGAGGAGCTACAGGCAATGGTGGTGGGAATGACAAAGGAACTTTCTGAACATGCAGGTTGGTTCAGTCCAGGGAATTGGGAAGGCCAGGCACCCACCTGAGACGTGGCCATGGCTGGTATGGCACAGCCTGCAGATGCCACAGATATATCTATGGTTGGTTTGGGTGGCAGCTGAGGAGAGGACTTAGATACAACATCCTCATTTATTACCCTGATTCCTTGAGGTGTACTGGAAGGAGGTGAGACTAGGGTTTTGCTCTCTGTTTTGGCACCTATATTAGGGGATCGACCACTATCCATAATTACTTTAAGCTGTGGGTGTGGTGGTGAAGGAGTTTGTGAAAGGCCTGGCTTTTTAGGAGGAATGGGTGGAGGGTTTCCTCTGTCAATTCTTGACACACTGGGAGTCTTTAACCCCATTCTACCAACTGGGGGAGGGTAAGTTCCAGCATCTATTGAATGGGACATTCCTGGCCGTCCAGTAGCAGTGCCCTGAGGACTTGTAAATCTTGAAAGGACTTGGGTGACAGTATTCCGAGCTAGCTGCTTGGCAACAAGGTTGTCTCGATTTGTGGGTGATACATCTCTTGATGGAGGGTTTTGGGCAGTGTTTCCATTTTGGTCTGGGTCATTAGTGCTGGCTTGAAATCTAAACCTCGCTGCCTGGACACGTGGATTCAGACCTTGATGTCCAGTAGTTGCAGCAGATGGAGAATGCAAAGAGTGCATAGAGGAAGCCTGCAAGTAGTTCTGAGGTGCTGGAGAAGATGCAACATTATTTGGAAAGGGGGAAGAAATACTTGTTAAGTCTGGTGATGTACTTGGTCCATTCTCTTCAATTCTGCTTTGACTGGGAGTTGGAACAGGAGTCGAAGGGGACAGAAGCAGGTCACTACAGGAAGAATGCCTGTCCATGACTGGTTTCACAAATCCTGCATTCATCTTGGTGTGGCCAGAGAGTGAAGGCTTTACAGGTACAGTCAAAGGCAACTTCCTAACATTTTCACTACCACCATCTAATAATACTGCATCTGTCTGGCAGGCAAGTGTCCTCAAAGCTGGCCCCTCTGTCCCAACAGAGACAGACGCAGAACCTCTATCTTTACTCCTACGCGGGAGGGAAAGGTGTAGCTTACTATTATTTTCCTTTTTCAACTGCTCAATCATTTTTCTCATTCGTTCCCTCTCTTCTTTGAGATCATTAGTGTGTGCTTCCTCTCGGCTAAGTCTGGCATGTAGTTGCTCCCTTTCCGTGTCAAACTCTGAAAACTGTTTTTCCATCTGGGCTTCCATTTGTGTGCTCCGTTGCTTCTCAGCTGCAAGAGATTCCTCCAGTTCACTGGCTTTCTTTTTTTCCTCCTCAAATTTTGCCATGACATCTTCCAGTTTCTGAGCCTCCTCTACTATCTTGCTGGACAACTGTTTACATTCTTTCACCAGCATCAAGACAACATGTTTATTCTTGCCACGCTCCTCCTCAAGTCGTGCACATAGTTTCTTATGTTCCATTTCAAGCGCCTGCAACTGGGATTTCTCCATTTCCAACTATAAAGAAATGCAGAACAGTACTCATTACCATAGGGGATTTTGTTTCAGTTAAGTGTCATGATACTTTAGGATGCAAAAATAAAGAATACTGAGAGTAGTTTGATTAACAGGACCTCAATGAGACTGGAAAACACAGTTTGCAGATTTGAGCAAAACATGGTTACGCCTCACAGAACATTAAACACAAATTTGGTTTTCCTGAGGAGAAAATATAGAATCATTAAATAGGTGAAATTAAGAGAGATGACAGGGAACATTAAATACTCTCTTAATATTGCTGGGGACAAATATTGTGCTTCAGGAAATGTTATAACAGCATTTTTCAAAGCGATACAATTGTTTTTTACAGCTTCAAATGAACAACTGCCACCTATCAGAAGGCCAGCTCACACATGATAAAGTCTTGGTTGGGGTTTCTGATATGTTCACAGTTACCTCGTACCTCCCCATGGGTGAAGTATCCATGGTCATATCAGTTTTCACAATACCACCAGCAGCACTATTTAAATCTTATCTGGCCACAGTCACACATGCCTTGGCAATATCTGCACTGGATTATTGTAACATGCTTAACATGGAGGGGCTTCTGAAGAACATCAAGAAACTTCAGTTAGTTCAAAATGTCATGTCAAGAGTCCTGGATGCAACCCACCATAGCGATCTCATTACTCAAGTGCTATGTCAGCTGTACTGGTTGCTCAATGTTTCCTACATGGCTTAGGAACATGATACTTGAAGGACCACCTTTCACCATATGAGCCTGCCTGTGAGCTGAGGGTATCACTGGTTGCCTTGCTCTGCCTTCAGTGGTCGTATTTCCCTAACCAATTGATTTAAATTCTGTTGTTGATGGACTGCTGCTTTGACAGTTTTTATTGCCTACTGATTAAGTCACTGGTCTATATTCCCTGCTATCTTTGTTGTTGCTGTTGTTGCTGTTGTTGTTGTTGTTTGGGCATAGCTGCTTCCCCCCAGTTTTTTCCCTAGTACTGTTGTTTCATTACTCTTTTCTTTTTAATCTGTTCTTAACTTGTATTTTGTGTTACCTAAGTAAGAGAAAGTGAGATAGTAATTTCTGAAAATAAATAAATCACAATTCCATGACATGAGACTACCTTACCTATGAGCCTGATTTGTGCACTCCTGAGGTGAACTACATGAGGGCTGTTACATGCGTGAACCTGCCCATTAGTCAATAAGCATTCAGGACTGTAAGCTCTGAAGGACCAGTCACCACAAGATGGGAGCAGATGTTACATACATGCTGATCAAAACAGCCTTCATGTGGCAACTGGTTTCCACAAGACATAAGAGAAGCATTTACTAGTGTAATGGGATGTTTTCTGCCACATCCAATTGGAGAATCTGGACAACAGTTCTAACAGAACTTTGTTTCAAACATTTAACAGAAGGTATCTCTAGGATTTATCTATTAAAGTCTGTCTATCAACCTCTAAATCTGATAATACAAACAAGATAACTGTGAATTCCATTCTTTGAACTAAAACCAGCAAACCAGGCTGAAAACCTTCAGAAGTTTGTCTTCTACGGAAAAAAGAAATAGTTCTCTTTATTAGGCAAGACATTAGAAAATACAAGCATGTGAAAATTAACCCTATAGCTACAGTAAAAACAAGTGCTAAATTTATTGGAGTTCTTAATCATATTATAGTCAGTAATATTTTAAAGCAAACCAGGTTTCAAAGTATTTATTAAAACTGCTTACGGGGATTTTTATACAGGCCCACATCTCTCTTTCTCTGTCTCCCTCTCTCTCTCTCACCTACAGAAATCTCACCTAATCTTCTTCTGAGACCTCCACCCAGAGAAATCTGATTTGCTTATCACACAAATGCATTTTAACAGAAAAATATCAGTCTTATCTTACCCTAATTCTCTTCTATCTTAATCAAGTGATTATTATCTAGACAAATGATTGGTTTTTAACTATGCATGATATAGTCAAAGAGATGCATATGAGATAATCTAAGAATAACCTGATATGTTCTCATTATCTTTTCTAAATCAAGATAAGGGCAAATGTAACTCTTAATTTCTATTAAAAGGTAATAAATCTAATATTTCTGTAGCTGCTTCAAAGATTACAGGAAAATGTTATGAAACCAGAAATCACTGATAGTTGAGCCTTGCATGAGCTCATAGACTTCAGGGAAAATGCATGATCAGCAAGAAAGGTGGTGATATAATCAAAATACTGCTACACTAGGTCCATCAGCAATCACAGTGTAAGTCTCCACACATCTGGTCATCACCAGAAAGAGGAAGAGAGCTATAGAGTTATGGCTGAATTTCACTACAAGAAAGTGAAAATGGTACATGCTGAGCTGCTTTATTCATTCATATGAAGGTTATAGATTCCAGGTGTGGCAACTTCTGAAGACTCAAATGTACATGTCAGAAAGATCACAGAAGTTGTTCTCAGTCATGACATCCTTGGACCCCCACATTCCATTACACTGCTCATACATGCAGACAATGTGGTGTTATCTATGGTTCAATTACACACTTAAACGTAAGCACTTCACCAAGAATGCTGGAGAGAAACCTCCCACACATGCCTCAAAAGTGACAGCTAAATGAAAACTTTGCAGCTTTCTATCAGCAATGCATGCAAGAGTACTCAGAAACCCCTTTAATACTTGTAAGTAGCAAAGTATTTTTAACCCACTTGTGAACAGAAAACATGATTGCATGTACGAGGTCTAAGAAGAGGGCGTTGCAGGAAGCCTTCTTGGATGGCTGGGAATAGGCAATACAAGTAAACTTTCTGGAGTCAGAGGGTCATCAAAGTGGTTATGGGATTTTCCTGACATTTCCCAGCCAGGAAACAGCATCTGGTCAGCATCTAGGACTTCTCAGCAAGTTTGGCCTAATTAGAATGCAAACAGGTGGAAATGGAGGCTACTTCTTTTGATGTCTCCCACAGCCAATACCCTTTACTTCCTGGAAGGAGGGAAGCAGCAGAAACCCTACCAATAACTCTTATCCTGCTGCCAAAGTCACCCCTGCTTCTGCAATGGATCTTATAACTTGCTTTATATTATAAATACTATCTTCATGTTGACATCATGTCAAATGTATCTCCTCCCCTAATAGTTCAATTTTCAAGGTGGTTTTTTATTATTGTTATTTTATTTCATAGTTAGGCAATAAGCTGATAAAAGGAAGAAATAAATAAATAAAAGTGTACCAGTGCAGTCCTTGTGATTACTACAGAGCCATGAGAGGATTTTGCGTTCCACTAGATGCTCAAATCCTACTAATTTCAGAGTTGTAAGAAGATACTGTGTGGTGAATGTATTTTCACATACACTGTAATCTGGGGGACCAGATGGCCCAGGGGATTGGTAACAGGATATGGAGCATTTCATCTCTAGGTCAGTGGTTCAAATTTGGCCTCGGTTGCTAGCGAAAGGAAAGTCATTACAAGCTGGTGCCTCCTGAGTGGTCTGTGGTTCACCAATGGTATTACGTCTCCTCCTTCCAATGCAGAGGAAAGCTGATAGTCAGTTGGACAGCTCCTCTGAAGAATTTTTTTCCTTGTTATTTGTGTACATTCCCCACTCAGCTCCTGCCTACAGTTTCTGCCTTGTGTCATAGAAAAGAGACAGCAAGAAATTAACAGTTGTTTTCATGTCCTCTGGACATCCATCCACTCCCAAATAAAATGTGTCTTTATTATTGGGGCAGAAAATAAAACAGGTATCACTGTGAAGGGGAAGCAGAGAGGAAACGAAGCCGCATGTCAGATACATATTCTATGGGCTGGTGTTTATAGAGGCAGGAGAATAGCTAGGAAGCATTTGGTGACATCCCCAAGAGAGATACTTTCACTCGACAAAAGAAACATTACTGGAATTATGGCTCTGTTATTCGAGCTGCATAAAGATTTTCCTTTTATTTCTCAGTTTGGTTTATGCAGGGTTTTTTGCTGTTTTGCTCAAGGGAAGAGAAATGGAGAAAAAAAGCTTGGAAGGATGGTGTAGGAAAAGAAATATATAGGAAACTGTTCCTCCCTTGCCCCCAAAGTGTGCTTATGGCACCAGGCTTTGTATCTGTTTGAATAAGAGACTGACAATAGCAGATTGTGAAAGGCTGTGGATAAGTGAGTGGGGGTGTGCTGGGTTCAAAAGCTGAATCCTGTGCACCATGATCTGAGGACAAAGAATCGGAATTAACAGTGGTTGAAACTCATTTGGATATTCTGCACTTGTGACTTTGTAAACATTTGTTCATTTCTTATATTATAATCCTGCTTTGGGGCTAATGGTCACCAGAATGGTTTACATAAAACAAATATCAAGAGAAGTACTTTTTAAGAACCTATCAGAAGCATTCTCACCATAAGATGTTTCCCAGAGCCTCAATTAGACCAGATCTTCTTTTAAACATTAACTAAGCACCATATAGTAATGCAGGGAAATGTTCCCCTTTTCCAGGAGGAGGGGAAAAAAATCTAATTTCTGTGTTGCACATGCCAATCTACTGAAATGTAAGAAAACTTCACATTGCTTTTGATAAAAAAATTGGGATTAGGTGGAATAAGAACAGATGATAAAGCACTTAATACTGGGGTGGTTGTGTGTGTGAGTGGGCTTAAAAAAAATTAAGGTCTGAAGAAAAATATTTTCCCCCACCATTTTAAAAAGTCTTTGGCAGTGGATGGGTCAAGTAAATGGTATTACTAATCCTGCCACTGTTTTACTGGAGTTGACCCTTTTACCTAATTTCACTGTATTGGAATTAAGGTGATTTTTACATGGATTAGTTGCATTTCCCCCCATAACTGGGGCTGAATGGAAGGGTATACATTTTAAAGCTCAATAAATAATAAATAATAAATGTGAAACTAGTTTAATAGCCATTCACCAGTGTCTCCCTTCAAGCCACCTGTGTTGTGCCTGAACTGAAGTCAGGTATTGAAAATGGTTGTTGAGATGAACTTCCCAATCAGTCTCTGCTAAAGGGAACAGGAAAGAACTTCTGTGAAGTTGGTAGACAGCTGTTTCCTCAAGCTTTTTCCTGGTATCTGAGTGAACCTCACATTAGCTGCCTTTCCATCTCCTCACCTTGAGGCCATGACTGTTACAGACTGGCTCTCAGTTTGCTTCTGTCTGTCCTGGTCCTAGATTGGTAAATCCATCTTGGATTCTGCTCCTGGTCTTGTTTACCCACCAGGTCATCTTCTGAGTCCTGACCATCCTGATTTGCCTATCCAAGCTTTCTGTCACACTTTATGCTACTCAAACATTATCCTACTTAGCCATATCAAACCCTGGAAATGCTGTTCGGCTAGCTCCTGCAAGATCAAAAGCTGTGTCTCCTAGAACTGCTAACAAAACCAGAGGAAATTATGCATAAGCTCTCTTGCTGATCCAGGGAAACTCATTAGAAGGTTACTCTTTAAAAGCCAAGTGTTCCTAGTAGTACTGTAATACATCTGTCTGCAAGTGCATGAATCACTGTACGAAGCATGCTTGTCTTTAATTACTTGGCAAAATATATGTAAATAAAGTCCAATGAAAGTTTCGTTTCAGGTGTCATCCAACCGATCTAATTACGTTGAGTTGTCAACTGACAGAAGTTATATTGCACACATTGCACTATTGTTAGTTCTTAGCTTGCAATAGAGGTATGCCCTAAGCAGGTTTGGAAAAGTTGCAACTTCAGATTCTATTTACACTCAGATGTTGTTTCTTGTTGAAGGTTTCTGGTCATCAGAACAGCAATACTTTGACATCGGGACTGTATGCAGGGAAAGATCAGGACCACATTTTTGGCTTACACTAGAGAGCCTCAACATGCTGCCCATGGGCATCATGGCACCCACGAATCTGTTTTTGGTGCCATATCTTTCTTCCTCCAAAAAAGAGCCAAACCTGGTTTTGCTCTGCATCCTTGGTGCAGGAGATGCTTCAGAAGAGTCCAGGAGCCATCATCTTTGTGTCTGCAGGGAGCACCCATTCAGAAACATCTACCTCCTTCATAGCAGGATGCTTGGATTAGAACCTCCCAAAATTTATGTGGCTGGCATACTCCTTATAACACCCATTTTGTGGTGGTGCCCACTACTTGTGTTCAAAATTCCAGAAGTGCCCACAGGCTCAACAAGGTGGAGTGAACCACAGGTTGAATGAACCAAGGTTGAGTGAATCACAGTGACCCGAGGCTTATGTACTTCCTTGGCATGTACCCCCACTTTTCCCATACCATGAGGAGATGTGAACACATGATCTGGGATACCCCCATTTATGTGAACTCAGGATCTCCTATGTGGTACCTTCATTTCTCTCCAGCAGTGAGGGTGGAAGGGGAGAAGTTGGAAGACAACGAATGAGCTAAAAACCAGTTCTTGATCTCTCCCTACTCCATAAGAAAACTTCCAAGGCTAGAAAAATCATTTGAACACACCTTGCAATATTTTACTACCCTTCATTTCTATTCTATGACATCTGAACATAGAAACACTAGCACTAGGAGAAAGGATTTCTTAGAGACATCAGCTCTTTAAAAGAGGAATCTGCTTGCCAAAAGCAAAAGTTGGACTATAGATTTTTTTTAAGTAAAACAAATAAAATGGAATTTCATTGGAGTACTGTGACTGTACACTATCAACCAGAAGGAAGATATTAATGATAAAATGAAGTCACTCCTAGAAGGGCAAAATGTAAGGAATAAAAGCAGAAGACAGCAAGTTATTTTAAAGATCCAATAAGTGGCTAGAAGGGGGGGGGCTGTATCAATATAGTACCTTCTTTTGTCTGTTTTCTGCAGCAACCAGCTGAGCGGCCATTCTTTCTTGCATTTTTCTGCAGTGAGCCATAACAGCCTCTAAGACAGACAGTGGGTTGGTACAGATGGACTTCTTGTCTTTCTCACCAGCACCTGCCTCATAGTCTCGCTGTAGAGCCAGAAATGGGTCACTAAGATGAAATCTCCCATACCGTTCCTGGATAAAAACCTCCTTCCTCCGTGCCTAAAGTATTAAACAGACAAATGAACAAAACAAGTAATTAGGGGATAGTAAAGAGGTACATCAACATACAACAGCTTTACACCTAGAGCACTGGGGAAATAAACAGTAACACTTCTGTAGAAAGACAACTAATACATTTCAGTATTTCTAAGATAATATAAGGAACACCATTATTTAATGACACTTCTGAATGAAACCTCTGTTCTTGTAGAACAGAAGTCCCTGATGTGGCACCTGAAGGGCACCATGGCACCTGCCAACACCTTTCCTGGGATTGTCAAGTGTTTTTAGAAAGTGGATGGACCCTAGGGTTGCCAGGCCCCTTGGAGCAGTCAGTGGATGGGGGCCTGCTTAACAGGAGTGGGGAGGAAAGCCGGAAATTAACGCAACTTGTGTACATGAACGCGAAGTGACTTAGGCACATGGGGGGGGGGCAACACTCTGGTTTTGGGGAGAAACTCTATGGTAGAAACCCTATGTCACTTCCAGGTCACATAGGCACGTCACATTAATTTCTGGTATTCCTCCCCTTTGGGGGGTAATTCCCCCCACGAGGTCTGAAAGTGGACCGAGGTGGGGCTTTTGCTTGGCAGGGCTTCTGATTGGCCTCTAGAGATCTGATTTGCTGTGCATTTGTTTTAAAAAGCTGTTTCAGTGGTAGCTGTAGGGTTGCCAGGTCCGATCTTCTCCCTGGCGGGGGGATTAGGGGGCATTCCAGGAGGGGAAGTGGACACCCCCCAGTGTGATGACATCACTCTGCATGACATCATCACATCCCCGCTTTTTTGCTACCATGTGGGGAGGAAGTGAGGGCCAAGCGCTCCTGCCATGCAAGAGGCAAAATCACCTCTTGCAAGGCAGGAGCTGACGGCCCCCACTTGGGAAGAGTGGGCGCCAGGCGCTCCTGCCTTGCAAGAGGTGATCTTGCCTCTTGCAAGGCAGGAGCCAACAGCCCCCGCTTGGGAAGAGAGGGTGTTGCGTGCGGGTGTACGGGGCCCGGTCCCCGCCAGCTGCAAGCATTTAAAGGGATCCCTTTAAGTGCTCACATCTAGTGGGCCCTGCACGTCCACCTCCAAGAGGCAATTGCCACTTGGAATTCAAGTATGATGCGCGCAGCTGCCACTCTCCCTCCCCTCTCTTAAGAGAGAAGGGAGAGGGGTAGCTGCAGCTGTTCAGGTTTTGGGGTGGGGCTTCCTCCCAAAAGTTGGTAAACCCCACCAGGCCGGGGGGTCTGGCAACCCTAGGTAGCTGCCACTACACTGGCGATCTAATTCTGCCTGTCATTCCTTTCTCCCAATGTATTTTTTAAAAAGTCCCCTCTTCTTCCCTGCACTTGGGCTTCCGCTGTGTGTGTATGTGTAGCTCTGCCTTCTGCAGCAGCCATTTTGTGGTTGTGCCTTCTACCCTCTGTCAGAATTCCAAAGGTACTCATGTGCTCAAAAAGGTTGGGGACCTGTGCTCTAGAACATTCCAAACAGCCACCACAAAAATGAATTTCTTAAATGAGGAAGATAAGAATAGATACAAATATTTAAACTTCAGGTTTTTACAGTTTCTTCCCTACCCAGTATTTATGCTGGTTACCAGCTTTTCCCACTATCAGAAAACTAGAAAGAGTATCAGTTGGCAAATTAATGCACACCATCCCAACATTAACAAAATGTGATACTGGGGAATAAAGTTCAAAAATAAAGGACAATGAAACAAGAATGGTGTTAACCATCAACAAAAAATAATTCATAACTGCATTTATTGTGAACCATGTATTTTAATAGCCAAGTCAGCCAAATCTGAGGATACTTAAATCTGGTGATTGAAGTTGTGAACAGGCAAGACAGATGATTTTACAACCTGATAAATGCCCCAGGTTTGCAGGAAAATGTAAAATCTTTTTTTAAAATAGGGGTTTAAAAAGACCCAAAATAATAAATGAAGTGCCTGTCACTTAAAAAAAACACACCACAGGCTCAGATTCCCCCAGTGGCCATTGCTGGGCAACCACAACATTCTAGGTTCATTTCTGTGAGTAAAAGGCGGGGGAGGGGGCAGGGTCTCCAGTAAAAAGGATCAGGTAGTAGGTGATGTGAAAGACCTCTGCATGAAACCCTGGAGAGCCACAGCTAGTCTGAGTAGACAATACTGACCTTGATGGACCAATGGTCTGATTCAGTATAAGGCAGCTTCATGTGTTCATGCTCATGTAGGGTTGCCAGCCTCCAGGTCTGGACAGGGGTTCCCCCGCTTCTGGGGGCTCCAATCTGCCCCCAGTCACCTGGCTAGTGGGGGAAGCCCTGCCCCCCACCCATGGCCATCTCTCCCCTCCTGCAGAAATGTAAAGGGCTTCTGCTGATTGGTGGGCAGCACGTGGCCCTCCAGCTGATCAACGGACCACGTGCTCCCCACCGATCAGCTGAAGCCCTTTAAATCTCTGCAGGAGGAGAGGGAGAGGGGTGGCCACGACTTGGGGGCATTCCCGTCCACCCTGTAATGCCTCCCAAATTCCCCTGCTGGAAGGACAAGGAGACCTGGCAACCTTATGTTCATGTGTCCTTCCAGGGGCTGTTATGGCCTTTGAGGGAGGACTCATCGGGGCCTGGCATGTGCCTGGCAGCAAACACTGGTGGCTTTATACTACTGGACTTGTATGACTCAACTGGGCCTAGCTGCTGGCTACTTTTCAACAGGAGCCTTTCTATGAAACCCAGTATGTTGTAGTGGCTAAAGTTTCAGAGTAGGATCTGGGAGACCCAGGTTTGAATCCCCATCTTGATGTGGAAGCTTACTGGGTGATTTTGGGTCAGTCACATGCTTTCAGCCTAACATACCTCACAAGGTTGCAAAATATTTTGCAACATTCTACAGCTGACTGAACAGGAACACTGAAGCAACTCTCAACAACAAATGAAGGTAAACATAATTTAATGAAGATAAACATAATTTTTAAAATAAGAATTCCCAGCAGATCCCTCAGCTAAATATATCCCATCTACCTCCTTGCTTTGCACCTGAAATCAGAGATACGGCAATAAGCTGAACACTAGTTCAGTCATCAGGCTTGCCCTTTAAAGTTTTCCCATCTTCTATGCTTCTCTATTTACATATCATGAGTACCAGCCAATCAACATGACCATGGCCAGCTTCTACAGCAGACTGCAGAACCTACTTTTTTCTGCCTTAAAGAGGAAAAGAACATTGGATAGAATTTAGTGAGTGTGCCAGTTTGGTGTAGAGGTTAAGTAAAAAAGGTAAAGGTTCCCTTGCTCGAGAGCCAGTCGAGTCCGACTCTAGGGTTGCGGTGCTCATCTCCGTTTCAAAGCCGAAGAGCCAGCGCTGTCCGAAGACGTTTCCGTGGTCATGTGGCCGGCATGACTAAACACCAAGGTGCACGGAACGCTGTTACCTTCCCACCGAAGTGGTACCTATTTATCTACTTGCAATTTCTTGCTTTCGAACTGCTAGGTTGGCAGGAGCTGGAACTAGAGACAGGAGCTCACCCTGTCTTGCGGCACCCGGGTCTTGAACCGCTGAACTACCGACCTTCCACAGCCTGCAGTTCAGCGTCTTAACCACTTGAGCCACCGCAGTACCAGAGGTTAAGTACACAGACTCTAATATGGGAAAACTGGGTTTGATTTTCCACTCCTCCACTTGCAGTTGCTGGATGACGTTGGGCAAGCCATAGTTCTGTCAGAGCTGTTCTTGAAAAACGAGCAGTTTCTGTCAGAGCTCTCTCAGCCCCGCCTACCTCACAGGGTGTCTGTTGTGGGGAGGGAAGGGAAAGGAGTTTGTAAGCCGCTCTGAGACTCCAAGTATAAATCCAATCTGTTCTTCTTTCAAATCACACGCCGCAGCTCTAAATCCCTAACGTCATCCAGAGTTTTGCTACATTTATTCCCCAGTGCATCACTTAAGACGTGGAATTAATTGCTGAGAAATTAGTGTCTAACATGGAAAACCAATCTGCAAGTAGAGGTCATTGTGGGCAAGATGATTTTTTTCTTTTGCTTTATTCAGGCATTCTGCAAATAACAAAAGGGTCAGTTACTGATTTTGAATCATCCTACAATGAAACACAGCTCCGGATATTAGTTTCCCTGTGTAAGCAAAGTACATGTCTCAGAGTTCTTTGGTAATTAAATGCACTAATGTGGTGCTTAGAAGAGTAAGCTGTCCCAACAGATTGTATACCTGTTCCAAACCTTCACCTAAAACGCATGCCCTCTTCTATTCAAATTAGGTTAACCGGAAAGTGAAAGCTGCTCTCATGTCGTGCAGATACTTGCTTACTTGCCAACAAAACCGCAAATAGAAATCCAAATAAAGAATTATGGCTCAAAAATAGAAATCTGCTTTTAAAAGAACATGAATACCATCATAAATAGACAGCCTCACAAAATGAAGGCAAGAATAATGAGTAAGTGTGAAACCCTAAGCTATTTTAAGAAATGTGGGATGGCACTCTCCAGGCTTTAACAGTAGTCACTGCCACCAGGATCTCTCACCAAAGGTCCCCACCAAAGATCAGGAGCAGAGATCCCAACTCCTGTCTTGTCTATAGGACTTAACAACTTTACCAGCTCTGTACCAGGGCTGCAAACAATTAATTAACACAGTGGTAGCCTCCTGAGGCGAACGGCTTAGACACAAGATTCAGTCTTAGAAATCAGGTTGCAACAGAGGAAACAAGTCCAGATAATATTGATTATATATTATCATTATTCAGTGCACAAGCATGCATATAACATGAGACTAGCAAAAGGTAAGAAACAAATGATATCTATAGCTTGTTCAGCTCTAACTACACAATAGAGGTATTCCATAGTTACCAGGCTTTTAGAAGTACCAGACGGTTCAGTGTGCAAAGAGTTCTTTTGGACTGGCTGCTTGCTTGTCAACTGTGCTGCTAACATGGAGTTTTACTACTAGGCAGCCAAGCTGGACTTAGCTGCCTACAGCACAATGGGGTTCCTTTTTCAAGATTCCCTGGTGAGACCTTGGAATATTTTGCACACTGAACCGTCTGGTACTTCTAAAAGCCTGGTAACTATGGAATCAGAGGTCATTTTGGGGGGGGAACGCGGGGGATCGCAGTTCCCCTGGGTGAGGTACGGGGGCGGGGAACATGACGAAGCCCTGCCCCCTGCTTCCGGCCGCCCCGTTTCCGGCCCTCATTCAGCCAGGAGGAGGCAGGAGAAGAGGGAGGGTAAGTTGCTTCCTCCCTGCCGCTCCCCACACCGGCGGCCGGGACCATTGGGGGCGAGGGGTGTGGCCTTATGACACATTTCCGGGGATGTCAAAAGCTGTGGCCTTATGACACACTTCCGGTGATGTCAGGGGGTGTGGCATATGCTAATGTTATGCTAATGAGTTCCCCTAGCTCTTTTTCTACAAAATGACCCCTGTATGGAATACCTCTATTGTGTAGTTAGAGCTGAACAAGCTATAGATATCATTTGTTTTCTTCTTATCTCTGCCCCAGCAAAGGTGTCAAAGTGTCTTGTATATGGATATGAGGCCTGGCCATTTGGTCACACGGAAGTGTCACCAGCTAAGGCCATCTGGCCCAGGCAGGAAGAATTCAGAAAGACTTTTTCTGTACAATGACAACTAGAGCCCTGCAGCTCTCAGTCTTTTAAGAGACATTTGATCAACTACTGATCTTTATATTTTCAATAGGAGGCTTCTTCTTCTTCTCTCCCCCCCCCCCCAGAACCTTGAAAGGGACCCTTCAGTCAGGGCTCTAGTCGGGGGGGAGCTCTCAGGTACGGAGCTCCGGAAGAGAACCTCTAGGGGGCGGGGCGGTCACGTGGTGAAGCCCCACCCCCTTCTTTACCCCGCCCTCTGCTTCGATCCTCATTCCGTTTGGGAATGAGGATGAAGCAGGAGGGTAAGTAGCCGGGCCTTCTGACACACTTCCGGTGATGTCAGGGGGTGTGGCCTTCTGTCACTTCCGGTGATGTCAGGGGGCGTGGCATATGCAAATAAGTTATGCTAATGAGTTATGCTAATGAGCTCCGGCAGCTCTTTTTCTACAACAAGACCCCTGTGCACCATCATAGCAGATCCACCCACCATTGAAGAACGGCTGGCATTAACACAGAATCCAGAAATGTGGACTTAGCCTGCCCCTTTTAAGCATCCAGACTGATGAAAAACTCTGGAGAAAACTTGCCCAATATTTTGTATTTTTTTTTATTTGTCCAAATAAAAGGTTCGACAAGGCTTTTGTTTTAGGATTTTGCTTCGGGCCAAAAAGGCTACCTACAATCTCTACCCTACTGCTAATCAGTTACTTTCTACTCCTGGCTGGTTCCTCCTCCTGAACCCTTCTTACCCTGTGAACTTTTAGCATAGCTGGAGCAAGACCACATGGATGACAAGAACTGCTGTGGACAGTACAGTTGAAAAAGCTGGCTTTCTGAGGCAAGCATTTCAGTAACCAAGGAAGTAAATATATCTACCTTTCCTGATATGCCTCCTACAATCACAGATGGATGCTTCAGTGATAAACTAGAAACTCAGGAAGCTTCTCTCTAGACATAACCTTACAGTGAAAACCCTTCATAACTGGCATCTGTATACAGAAATGGAACTAACAAATGTTACAGTACTCTGCAGGTTTCATAACCTAACATATGGTAAAAAAAAATTCCTTGATTTTTTTTTTTAAAAGGGTCGCATCAGTCATCATTGTCTGGCAGATGGAAAGGGAAAGCGGGCCAGATTTAAAGAAGTTAGCGGAGTATTTTGGCATACAGAAGTAATGAATGGGAAGACGGAAAAGACTTTTTAAAGTGCCTTGTCTTTTTTATATAAAGACTCCACTGTTCCTCTTTTTTTAATGCCAAGATTCAAACTCAGTGTTTCCCTTCAAGACAAGTACACAAGATTAGAAGTCAGTGGAATTTTCCTTAACCATCACCTCTACAAATAACTCGAGAACATTTTTGATGAAAACATGTTCATTTT
This sequence comes from Gekko japonicus, assembly GCF_001447785.1. Classification (NCBI taxonomy): domain Eukaryota; kingdom Metazoa; phylum Chordata; class Lepidosauria; order Squamata; family Gekkonidae; genus Gekko; species Gekko japonicus. Next base: position 389,792 of record NW_015168668.1, on the reverse strand, counting down.
GTCTTTTTATAGCTACGATACCTTTGGTTGGGTTCCAAAGAACTCATGACTCATGGAAACCTGGTGTTCCTTTAGTTTAAAACTTTCCTCACTACCAAAAGATGTAAATTTTAATATGAAGCTTTTCAACAGAATACTATATGAACAGTAGTGAATGTCAAAAGAACATGACATTTATACTGTCATAACGTGCATATTTAGCTCGTATGCTATACAAACTGGGGCATCGTAGAAGGATTTCAGTAACGGTTTACATATGCTTTTGTTAAAGAAGTTAATGAATTAATACTTTCTACTGTGTTAATACTCATAACTGCATTCAGAATGAGACTACCAATGGCAATTTGTGGATATAACAGGAATTGCTTAATTACCTAACCTCCTATAGGACCCTTACCAGTCTGTCCCACCATTTCATACAGATCCAGTGTGGGTATAGGGGTGAGAGTGACAGATCTGGGAGACACAGGTTTGAATCCCTTCTCTTCCATGGAAGCTTGCAGGGTGACCTTGGGCTAGTCACACACTCTTAGCCTAATCTACCTCACAGGGTTCCAGTGGGGGGGGGGAAATGGTGGAGAGGAGAATTATGTAAGCAGCTTTGAGTCCCCACTGGGGAAAAAGGTGGATTATAAATTTAGCAATAAAATAAATAATACAGCTATACCAGGCATCCACTTCTAATAGACCCTGGCAGTCATTTCCAACTTGCCTAATGGAGGAAGAAGAAGAAGAAGAAGAAGAAGAAGAAGAAGAAGAAGAAGAGATTGGATTTATACCCCGCCCTTCACTTGGAGTCTCAGAGCGGCTTACAAACTCCTTTCTCTTCCCCTCCCCACAACAGACACCCTGTGAGGTGGGTGGGGCTGAGAGAACTCTGACACAAACTGCTCTTTTTCAAGAACAGCTGTGCCAGAGTTTGTGACTGACCCAAGGTCACATCAGCAGGTGCAAGTGGAGGAGTGGGGAATCAAACCCGGTTCTCCCAGATTAGAGTCCGCGCACTTAACCACTACACCAAACTGGCTCACAAGGAATGTTATAAGCTACTGTCCAGTGCTGTCCACCCTGGGCTCTGCTGTCACCTGGTTGGCGGCCCCCAACTTGCATGGGGCCAGGGGAGCCAAGGCCTCGTCCAGGCCAATAGTGAGCCTGGGACATTGGCAAGAGGAGAAGGCAGGCTGGGCCCTGCCCGGGCCCAGACAGATGACTGGCCAGGATGTTGGGCTTGGAGCACTGAGGGGCAACCTGAACCTGGCACCCTCAGCCTTGGGCAATAGCCAGGCGGACTAGGAGGATCCCGAGCTGAGAGAAGAGGGAGACGCCATGAGATACCAAGCAGGTACCTTTCAGCGATGCAAGAATCATTGGGACCTTGTGGAGGACATGGCTGGAACAAGGCCCAGAAGGAATGCAAAGCCAGGTGGAGCGGTCACCCCACCTGACTTTGAGGGTAGAGGATGGAGGCAGGTCCTGCGGGAGCATCTCCCATTGGGCGCAACTGCAGGTCCTCTCACCTGCTCCTATGAGGGAAAATCGGGATTGGTGGGAGAAGGGAGCAGGGCTGATCAGGAGGCTGTTTTAAGCCAAGTGGCTCAGGCAAGCCGGGGAGGAAGAGCGCGCGTCTGTCAAAGGGGAATGTGGCAGTATAGAGAGAGTAACCCCAAAAGCTAATAAGCTGGAGAAAGGGACATAGGTATGACTAACCCCCCCTCCAGCTACATCTGAGGCTTGCCAATCATTGCAACTGGCTAGAAATCACGTCCTGGAGACCCCGACCCCCCCGGCGGACTGCCCCAGACGACCAGGACCTGACAGCTACACTGAGACCCAATAGGGAGAAAAGTGGGGTATACGTGAAAAAATATATGATCCATTCTGGTTTCAACTTTCAATGGTGGCATTTCACTTGCATTGGAGAAGGCGATAAATCTTTCCCCAAACTTATAAGCAGAAGTTAGAAGTACTGAGACCTTATGGTACAACACGTAATTTTACATGCAGAAGGTCCCAAGTTCAGTCGCTGGCATCTCCACTTAAAAGATCTCAGGCAGCAGGAAACTCTCTTCTCTGTCTGCAGCTGTAAGTCTGAGTAGACAACACTGAGCTATATGGACCAAGGATTTCACTTAGTATAAGTCAAAGTCATATGTTCATAATAGCCTGAAGATCACAGTTGCCAAAGTTGGCTTCTTTTAGCCTCATCTTCATTCCCAAATGTTGTCAACATCTGCTCATATAATAGAAAAATATGAGCATTTGCATATTAAACAGATAATGCAGACATTATTTCAGAACACCGATTTTGCCACAATGGTTTTCCAGACTCTTGCCTGTCCCTGCTCATAGATCTTTTCTATAAAATCCATGCATATTTTGCATTCCAGTCTGAAGTCTGCCATGTGTGCTTTGCATATTCCATCATGGGAGAGGGGAATGCAGTATGCCACAAGATTCTTGAAAAGAATCAAGGCGTATCAAGTTTTGTCCTGGAGAAGCCTTAAGTCAGTGATGACTGCACAGGAGCTGGGTTACAGTGCCAGACACTATCTGATAATGGAAGAGCCTGGCTGGTTTGCCTGAGAAGCCAACTAGATATTAGTCAGTTGTAAAAATCTGCAATACATTTTAGCTACTTAATTCAAAAGAAACATTCCAGAGATATTAGTCCTATATTGCCCATAGCCTGATTCTATACGTGTGTATGATTAAGATTTATTTTGAATTTTGTTTTTGGACAGTAGCCAAGGTCCTTCATAAGTGCTTACTTTTTTCTCTCATTTCTCTCATTTCAAGAAGACTAAAAAGGAAATATTGAGATCAAGTTTCTCCCCTCTTTGAATCAGAAACCTTCCTGAAGTTGAAGAGATGAATGTTTCATCACACTCATTTCCATGGAAACAGACAATGGCTACAAACATACAATTATGACTTCATTGCAGAATTAGCTAGAATTGAGGTTGTCGTGGAAAACTTCTATTCCAGTGGGATTTTTAAGAATCCAGAGGGATTACCAACACTAACTGAAGATATGCTTTAAATATTTATTTGGTCTGAGAAGTTTCTTCAAATAATAATTCAGTGATGGTGATTTTTGTGATAAGCATAGGTGATTTCCTCAACCTTTCAATACAACACAGTATTTTTGCTCACTGTGGTAAGTTCAAAGTTGCTGGCACAATGACATCCATAGCTGCAAGCATATAAATTTGGGCTAAGATCCAACGTCCTGTCACGCTCCAGTACGCTTGTGGAGTTCTGAGCGAAAAGAACTGCCTCATTCATTTATGGGGCAAGGACTGCTCTTGCCATATGCAAGGAACATTCCCCAGTTCTGAAACGAACAGAAAGCCCTTTGCCTGTCCTGAGCATTGTGTGTTTGTGTGTGCGCACGCTCTGAAGTGTGGGGACTAGGCAGTGGTTCTACTTTCAAAAGGTTAATGTGTATCGTTCAGAGTGAAGTAAAAAATAAGCCTTGATGTAAATCTGAAGCTATAGAAATGAAACCACATCCTCTGATCCAGCCCAACTTCATCCAGCCACTATTACTTAAAATTTAGGGCACTACTACAGGTAAGAAGACCTACAAATAAATAAATAAACAAATTGTCTCCTAAATTACACTTCAAAGCTAAGATGCAAAGGAGGACATTTGTAAAAGCTGCTGAAGAATGATATCATAAATCAATAATCTAAAACTTTTGACTAATAAAATACATTAACAGGATTTTAGAAGGTGAACAGGAACACAGCATGGGTGGTATAAAGAAAGAGTTTGACTTTTTAAAACTAATAATTGACAAGCTGAAGACAGTTCTGCTGCAGATCATGAAAGGTAGACTTGTCAAATGATACCAATAATGCCATGTAAACAAGAACACATCCTTGTCCTCTAATTAATCTAGAATAATTACCATCATCTGGGTCCAAAGCCACAAATGTTGATGGAGATTTGAAAGCAGACACAAGCCCCGTCATCCATAACACTACATTAGTTGCTGACAGGTGACCTAAAGAAAACGTTATGGGCTAATAACTTCTGTGGAGATATTTGCAAGGCATTGCTGAATCAGGTTAGAATCTCCAGCCACATAAAATGGGGGAGGGGGAGCTCCAGTATTTGAGCAGCAATTGATGGACCATTTAATCTTTACGTCTGAGAAGCATCTCAGCTATCAAGTACACATTTATTGTGTAATGGATTTTACAGATCTGAAGTTAATGCATTTTGAAAGAGCTACTATGTAATTAGTGGCTTTCATTGTGCCTCACTGTATTAAGTCAGACCTGTGCCTTCAGTTTACAGCACCCACAATCCATTTTTGTCTTGTCAGATAAAAAGAATGCTATGAGAATGAAGCTGTTATATACTCAAAGAGGGAAGCCGGATTGATTCAGGTGCTTTGATTACAGAAAAGTCCACTATATACACCACATTTGCCGTTGAAAGGGCTTTTATAAAACAGCACCAATGTGTACAGTTCATTCCAGCTCCTACCCATCCCATAAACATGGAGGGGGAAATCCTTAGGGACTACAATTGTTAAGAGCAAAACAAGGGAGGGAATATGAGTGGGAGAAGATGGCAGCTCCTCAAATCACGAAGAGACCACTTAACTACAGGATATGGTAAGTTCAAGTATGGGTCTTGGACAGCAACACAGCCTAACCCTGGGAAGTCAATTAAATGAAACCTACTGTTTCCCACCTGACTAAAATTTACAGTCTGGCTTCTTCTTCAAATCTTGCTTGACTGAACTAAGGACTTTTGACTTCAATATTTAAACAGTCCCTTTTAACAGAGCATACAGACAGCTGAGGAAGCAAGTTAAGTAAGGGTCATTATTCAGGCATGTGCTGCCTCCAGGTACGACCCCTTATTTGAGTCAAAAGAGAACTGTGCGAGCCAGTGGTCTTTAAAGAGGAATTATTGCACCAAGACTCAGCAGCTGGCAATCCATTTCCTTGCTTGCATTTCAAGCCAAACTTATCATGGTCCAAGCACATTAAATACCTTAAACAGAACGTCGACCTAGCCATACTAGCCTTGAGGAAGTTTTTCTACATCCAAAGAGCTCAATATGTTCCACCGCTCCTGAAAGCATATAAGACCTTAATACTACCGCGCATACTATATGGCTCCCAAATCTGGTTCTTAGGTCCAACAGAGCAACTTGAAAAACTACAGCAAGCCTCCTTCCGTAAAACATTAACTTACCACCATGCATCGCTTCTGCAGTCATAAGGCTCAAGTCAGGCCTCCCAAAAATCTCAGCTCTGATCTGGAGGGCCGTAGCCAGTTACAAATATCTACTGTTAAATGCTGAAAGCCTTCCAACCTTTACCATACTGACAGAACATGAATGTTGCTGGTCAAAATGGAATGATGCTGTAGATGCAAAAACAAGCCAACTGGGCTTACGGAAGACAGAGAATTTAACTAAAAGAAGACAAATGCTACTTATAGAAAAGTTGCTCCAAAATTATTGGGATGCTCTTCAAACAGATGCTAGATGAAAATGCTCCCCACCTCATCTAGGAATTAAATTCTCCACCAAATTTGACCTGCCTCTTTACTTAAACATGTTGACCATTCCAAAATTGAGGCTGTCATACATGATTGCACGCTGCAATGCATTTCCAACAGCTCAGATGAAGGGCCATTTTCTCAAGACCCCTCTGGACCAGCGCTATTGTGACTGTCCTTTGATAGAACTTGACTCGCCATGTCATGTTTTCTTCTACTGTCCAAAACATGCAAAAGCAAGAGAAAAATTCCTAAGAAAATGGCTGTTGAAATATTCATCTTTTCCTGATGCAGCAAGTGTAAGACTACTTCTGAGCAGCCTCTGCCAAAATTGCATCATGGATGTGGCAAATTTTTGTTTTACTGTTCTTTTAAATTCCTAAAAAAATTTTATGGAGTATGGCCTATGGGCTATTAAACTTAAATATACTAGAAACAAGAATGCATCAGGAAAATGGCAGAAATTGCCTGCAGACATGGTTTCCTGCCCCATATCGATGACTCAGGGCAAAGATGAGGAAAACAGTGTTGCTCCATTGACTCTCTGAATAAATCAGTGCTAAGGCTAAACAAGGTACTATCATTTCGCCTACATCAGAATCCCAGGACGCCTTGGAAAAAAGAAATACTGGGGGCTACTAAGAAGCCAGAGCTCCAGAGCAGCCAGCCCTGCCTGAACCCTCTTAATTTTGGGTCCTTGGTAAGCTTTAACTCCACACTACCTGCAAATCCTTCCCCTCGCCTGTTCTTTGCTCTGAATTCTTTTCCAATCCTGCCAGTTGTCTAATCTCAGAAGTACCTTGCCAGCTTTCTAACCTCAGCAGCACCCACACATTACTGAATATTGTGCTATCGTAAGCAGTCAGCGATGGGTTCGCCATTATGACCACTGAGAAAAATCCTAGTGGGTCAGTGGCCTGGGGAGGTTCAGCTTCCCTGAGTTCCCTCAAGCCCCAGCTGGTGCTGCCAGACCAGCTGAGACATGAGCATCCAGGTGAGAACGCTACTGCACTACCACCAGGAGTAGAGTTGCCAACCTCCATGTGGTGCTCGGAGATCTCCCACTTGTACAAATTATCTCCAGACTACAGAAATCAGTTCCCCTGAAGAAAATGGCTGCTTTGGAGGGTGGACTCTATGGCATTGTATCCTGCTGAGCTCCCTCCCCTCTCTAAACCCCATCCTCCTCAGGCTCCACCCTAGATAAGGCAATATCCAAGACATGTGGTATCATAAAACTGCTTCTCCAAAAGGCGTCTGAAATCCTATCACAGGGGGGTTACATATCTCCATTTATCTCTTCAGCATCTCTGCTGCATATGTTAAGACTTGACAAAGGCCATCTAGTGATCTTTGTAGCCAAATCCAGATTTAAATCTGTATCCACCTTGCCTCAAATCAGCCCTCTCTCTGTGGCATTCCCCCCCCCCAGCTCCATGACAGGCAGATCACTTCGACAATCACTGAATTTTCATAATGGGGAAGTGGCATCTGGAAAACGTCTACCCATGGTAGCACGGTTAAGATACAAAAGAGACTACCTGAAAAAGAGACCACTGTATTATTTGCTGTACCACACTGGTGATCTGCCTTGAAACTGCTGTACTCCACTGTTTATCATTCACATCAGCAAAAGCAATGAAGTGTTTGGCATCTACGAGATGTAGCCAGACCCTCAGCGCTACAATTACTTGGCTCTTCGTGAAATGCAAATGCAGTCTGGAGCAATACTTTGAGCTACTTCAGTGTCATGGGGGGTTGGGGGGCAGGGGAGTGGAGTAATTTAGAACTACACTACCGAGAGTACTGGAAATAAACCATGAGTAATTTATGTGCATTTCTTTAAAGCGGAGATGTTTACATGTGTGTCTGACATTTCAGGAGCTGAACTGCTGGAGTTATTTCAGCCCTTTGCTTCTGCAGCAATAAACCGTACATCGAAATGCTTACATTGCTCTAAGCTTGAGTGTCCACTATAGAGCATTCCTTACCACCTTAATCTCACTGCTGTGACCAGAGGCACTGTCTTTTTGGCACTGGGAGAAAGCAGGGAACATGAGGAAAGATTTATTGCGATAGTGATGTATGCTTTTACTGAAGAGGTGATTTCCTTTATCTCCCAGACTTCTCACAAACGAAAGTTGAAAGCAAGGGTAGATATTGGGGGGGTTGTTCAAAGGTGCTGGATCCCGAGTCTACTCTATCCTGGAACTCCCAGTTTAGAAGGCCTACCCCAGATACATAAGAAAGGGCCGAGGCTACAGAGACTACTTGTTTCTCACCACTAAACATACCTCAAAAGCGGTTTTCCACTACTATCAAACATATCTGGGTGCTTAGGGCTGGCTCAAATTGAGTTCAGAGGAAAGTAGGGTTGTCATTCCCCCAGTGATGCTAGGGAAACTCCTGATTTTCAGGGCTTCAGCCCACTGCCAGCCAGCTGGCCAGCAGGGGAAGCCCCACCACAAACAGGAATGTCGCTGTGTGACATCCCCAATGCAATGACATCACCCAGAAATGACGTCACCACACCGGGGGCATCGCACAGCGATGCTCTGGTATTTGGGTAAACTCTATGGTTTTGACACCAAAAACCCATAGAGTTTCCCCAAATACCAGTGTCCCCCGTGCGACATCCCCAGTGCAATGACGTCACTTCTGGGTGATGTCATCACATTGAGGACGTTGCGCAACATACTGTAATAGGAGTAAGTGTGGACCAGATGCATCATTCTTCTGGAAGCCAGCTAAACTTTAACCCAAAGATTCCTGAGAACTGCTAATCCCACCACAAACACACACACACACACTTCAGAAGCTTTTCTCTGTGGATAAGTTATAAAGATATCCTATGTGACATTTTAACCTTGAAATAATTATCTCTCTGGTAGCTAGTTCATTTTGTCCACAAATGCATTTTCAGCATGTGTTTCCCACACGTACTAGTTGCTTCTTCATTTATTAGTGCATAGGAAGACCGCAAGCTTAGTATATGGGCTTGGATCCAAGAAGCCATGCATGGAGTTGTGCCCACTGAATGTGGCTTTCCTGCCCCTCTCCTCCAGTGCAGCACTTTTGCATCCCCTGAAAAGCCACTCTGTTGGACAGGGACTCTCTGAAATTAAGTTATATATGGCACAGAGAGCCGCATTATAAATGAGAATTCAGCAGAAATCACATACAGGTTGAGATCCAAATCCTGGGATTGTGTCTAGTTTCCCATCCAGTGGTAAATGAGAAAAAAACACACACCTAAACACACAAACAAAGGATACAAATAACTCTGGAATCATATTAAAATTAATTTAGGAAAGAAATGGGGACTAGCCCAGAAGCAGCAAGGTTTATCCTCTACTTTTGTTCTACTGGTGCATTTCTCTCATCCAAGACACTTGACAATGAAACAGGATGCCAAAGGAACGCACCAGCCCAAGCAGACAGAAAGTATGCAATCCAACCCACTATAAACTAGTACCCGATTTTGTACTTTTTTGGTAATCTTATTGACAGAATGTTCTGTTGGCAAATAATTTAATGGCTAATAATTTTTCTTACCTCTTAGAGAGTCATATAGACTTCTAACATGCACACTGCGGTCTGTATAACGGGTGCACATACTGTATATTCCAGCCCAAGTTAAACAATGGTGAGTTTAATTATTTCATTGGGGCGTTAAGCACATGCTTAACCCTCCCATTACGAAACAGTGGGACTTTAACAGTACATTCCTAAGCACAGTGACATCTTTGCAAGGCCACTGATTTCAGCAGGGGTTAGAAGGGTATAACCCAGTTTAGGACTGTACTTTCAAATGTTTATCTTTGGCTGGGTCACAGTCATTGTGTTTTCCTTGGGCTTGCTGATCCAAGAGTCAAGTGCTGTGTTTACCTCCAGAAGGCTGTAATCCTACCAGTATGTAGGCAGTGACTACCGAGGAAACTCACTGAACAGCCTAAGGAAGAATCTACCATGGGGCTTATTTACTAGCATAAAGCAATAGACAGAAATAACTCTATACCTTGTATGTATAAGTTCTGCCAAAGAGTAGATGTGACATTGGAAGGGGAAAAATAAAGGCAGAGTTCACGGGTAATTCTGGCTGCCAACAAGGCAGATCGAATTGCAGCAGGTGTTGCCCAAAAACTGCTATAGAAAGCCTGGCATTCAATAATATATTCTTGTGACGTGGCTTGTACGCAGTTTGCATAAAGGCAACAGAAGATACAGGCTTGGGAAGACAAGGATGGCATTTGGACTTTTGCTTTCTAAACTACTACTTAGCTGTGTTATGAAAGTTCAAGGCATGATTTTTGTAATCAAATGTTGAAAGTGAGGGAGAAAACTGGAGAGCTGGATTAACTAGAAGAGCGTGACTTGTCTGTGTTTTGTCCTGGGGGTAAGCAAATATTCAGCCTTTGGGATCCCCACAGAGAAGAACTACAAATTTCTAATGCCATTTAGGCTCGCATGTTATTATCCAATAACAACAACAGTACACCCCGAAGTACTGCTACATTCTGAGATAGTGGCTCTATCCAGGATGCCATTTACTACCTCTTCATGCTTATATAAATAGGACTCAGCCCTGGAGCAAAGCTGGAACAGCAGATAGCTTTGGGGGAGGGCATAATTTGGCATGTTATTTTATTTGGTTTTAACTTGTAATGTTTTAATTACTTCCTGTAAACCATCTTGAGCCAAGAGGAATGGTGGGGTATAAATATTTTAATAAACAAATAAATAACCTCAGGGAGGACTACAGTGCCTTCTCTACCTGGGAATGTATTGGAAGAGCATTGGTAAGACACAGCTGGTGCAGACTGCAGCTCTATAGTCTATGCTTCTCCCAGGGCTATTTTTGGGCAGGAACGCACAGGAACGGAGTTCCGGCTGGCTTCCAAGTTGGCCACACCCAGCAGGAACGTATTCGCATAATAGGCCACACCCAACAGCAGAAACTCATTAGGACAGGCTACATTAGGGGGGTGTGGCCTAACATGCAAAGGAGTTCCTGCTACAAAAAAGCCCTGGGTTTGGACAACAAACAAGGTAAACAGAATAAGAAGCAAAATGTGGGTGTGGCTGGATGAGCACACTTCTGGTAACATGGAGGTGTGGCCTAATATGCCAATGAGCTGTGCTGTCAGGGGTGTGGCCTAATATGCTAATGAGCTTCTGCTGTTGGTTGTGGCCTATTATGCTAATGAGTTCCTGCTGGGCTTTTTCTACAAAAAAAGTCCTGCTTCTCCCACAGAAGTGTCTCCCAATGTTTTCCTAGTCCAATTCCATACAGATGCACATGTTAAAAGATTGCCTCTCCCTAGATAAATCTGTCTACTTGTTAAAATCTTTGGAGGAAGACTTGCTCCCGGAACCATGTCTTGGATAGCAATGATGTCATTCCACAGCATCATCTCCTCTGATGGAATGGCTTTTCCATTTCCAGAGGAAGAGAAGGCAATTTTTGCCAATACCACTCCTGTCGAAGACTCTCAATTTGGCTCACCATCTGTTCCTTTAGGTCCACTAACCTGAAGCAGCATGATTTCAGGGGAGCAATGAGGGGGGAAAGGCAGAATAGTTGTGTTCCTCTAGCAGGACTTTAGCTGTGATAGTTAGGATCCAAGCCCACATGTGTGTTCTTCAAGCTCTAGCAGAACATAAGGCAAGGGCTTTATGATGTTGTAGCAAGAAAAGGAGGTCCACACAAAGTATGGAGCAAAAAACCCCCAACAAGAGACAGTTGGTGCAGTGGCAGAATTATTTTTAATTCAACTCTAAGATCCCAACTACATATTTCTCACATACTTACTCAAGGGGATCTGTAAAAGATCATAGCCTCAACAGAACTGTCAGCCACATCTTTCAAAAATCTCACTTCAAATCTCAGCCCTGTGTTACGTTTCTAGGAAATAATCCAATCCCTTTCTTTTCTGAAAGTGTTTTAATGTCCTTATAGGTGTTATAGTATTGATTGTTCAGCAGGGCCACTACTGTAAAAGTGTCACGATTTTCAACAGTTTTTAAGAATATTTTATTAATGCTATTTTCTATGTTGTGAGTCACCCTTAGTCCAATGCTAGAGAGAAACAGGATTTCAAATTTTAAAATAAAGCTGATAAACCAATGAAATGTATCTCTTTTGAATTTGCACAGTTTAAAAGAAGTTTTCAGTTTTACAATCAAACAGAGCATGGGGGTAAAACAACAGAAATTCTCTTTCTTCCTCAAAATCCTTTGTCTTGCCCAGATAAACCAGTCTGTGGCAGTTATATCTTTCTTATCTGCTGCTCTGCATCCTATTCCAATCTGGGCCGTTTTTTAAATGGACTTACCTTTTTGGATCATCCAGTACAATACTAAGCAATTTTTTTAAAAAAAAAACGCAAAATCAACCAACAAAACAACACAGAAGCAGCAGAAGAGTTTTTTGGGGTTTTTTTAAACTACTACTGAAGGAAGATAGAAAAATCTTGTGTAGCTTCGGGATAGTTAGGAAGGAGCAGGGGTCGTTTCGTAGGAAAAGAGCTAGGGGAACTCATTAGCATATGCCACACCCCCTGACATCACCGGAAGTGTGTCATAAGGCCACACCCCCTGACGTCACCGGAAGTGTGTCATAAGGCCACACACCCCATCCCCAACGATCCCAGCCGGCGGGAGTGCAAGGAAGCCCCGCAAAGGCCCTCCCTGGCCCCAGGCAGGCAGGGGTGGGGAGAGGCAGGGAGGAAGCAACTTACCCTCCCTCTTCTCCTGCCTCCTCCTGGCTAAATGAGGGCTGGAAGCGGGGCAGCTGGAAGCAGGGGCGCGGCTTTGTCATGTGCCCCGCCCCCGTACCTCACCCGGGGGAACTGCGATCCCCCGCGATCCCCCCCCCGAAATGACCTCTGGGAAGGAGAGTGCCACATGCATTTCCATGCCAGTTTTAACTCCTATACATCATATACACTGCTGCTCCCCACATGCATATTACAGCTGAATTTCACTATATGCACTGATTTGTTGTATAGATAAAAGGAGCTGAAAGGGACACAGCAGGGGAAGGCTGATAACACCTTTTTCTCAAAGATAATTGCCTTAGCTGACCCTAACAAACAATGACTATGGCCGTGGCAGCTCTCTGTTACATCTTGGTGACTTTGAGATGTTCTTCTGTGCCTGAGCAGGGCTGGCCTGAGAATTTTTGGTGCACTGGGCAGTAAATGCATTTGCCATACACGTACCTTGTGTCACAGGGAAGCCACAGCTCTTTACTTGCCCCACTACGGCAAGGCACACCCCTTCTCACCCCTTTCCTATAGGGGAGGGAAGGAGGATCCCCCCCCCATGAAGGCAGGGAAGGAACACTCCTTGCAGACTGTCCACTGCAGGACTCCAACAGCAGGGACATGTAGGTGGGCAGAGGGGGAGGCAGATAGACTGGTTGGAGTCCCTCCACCTCTTCTGCCTTAGGAGATCACCTAGGAGGGTCTAGTCAAACAGCTGGCACTTGATAAGAAACTATGTTTGAAGGGTCTGCAGAAAGTCTAGCAGAGACAGTCCACAGGACTCATGTGTATGTGTGTGTTAAGTGCTGTCAAGTTGCTTCCGACGTACGGCAACTCTATGAAATAATCACCTCCAAAACGCCCTACAGTTAACAGTATTGGTCAGGTCTTGTAAACTGAGGGTCATGGCTTCCTTTATTGAGTTGATCCATCTCATGTTGGCTCTTCCTATTTTCCTGCTGCCTTGAATTTTCCTTAGCATTAATGTCTTTTCCAGTGACTCTTGTCTTCTCATAGTGTGACTAAAGTATGATAGGCTCAATTTAGTCATTTAGTTTCTAGGGAGAGTTCAGGCTTGATTTGATCAAAAACCCATTTATTTGTCTTTTTGGCACTCCATGGTATTTGTAAAACTCTCTTCCAACACCACATTTCAATTTTCTTCCTGTCAGCTTTCTTCATTGTCCAAATTTCACACCCATACATAGTAATGGAGAATACTATGGTATGCGTTATCCTTCCTAGCTCTTCCATGGCTGCCCTTTGGGTAGTGAAGGGTTGGGTATAAATCCAATCTCCTCTTCTTCTTCCCAGTCTTAATCTCCTTCTGATTTCTTCTTTGAAGTCTCCCTTTTGGTTGATGATGGAGCCAAGGAATAGAAAATCTTGAACAATTTCAGTTTCTTCATTGGCAACTTGTTGTTGTTGTTCAGTCGCACAGTCGAGTCCGACTCTTTGCGACCCCATGGACAATCTCCCGCCAGGCTCTCCTGTCTTCCGCCGCCCTCCGAAGTTGGCTCAATTTCATGTTCGTTGCATCGATGACACTGTCTAACCATCTCATCCTTTGCCGTCCCCGCCTTCTTATTATATAACTTAAAGGTAAAGGTAAAGTTATATAATTCCCCATTAGTCATTCCTTTTGTCTTCTTGATGTTTAGCAATAATTCTGCTTTAGTGCTTTCTGCTTTAACTTTCATAAGGAGTCATTTCAACTCTTCACTATTTTCTGCTAGTAATGTGGTATCATTTGCATATCTCAGATTGTTAATGTTCCTTCCACCAATTTTCACTCTACCTTCATCTAAATCTAATCCAGCATTCCTTATGATATGTTCTGCATACAGATTGAAGAGATAGGGAGATAACATACATCCTTGTCTGACATCTTTGCCAATTGGAAACCATTCTGTTTCTTCATATGCTGTCCTAACAGTAGCCGGAGTACAGGTTGTACATCAAAACAATGAGATGTTGTCGCACACCCATTTCTTTTAAAATCAACCATAGTTTTTCATGATCCAGACAGTCAAAAGCTCGTGCGCCTTGGTGTTTAGTCATGCCGGCCACATGACCACGGAAACGTCTTTGGACAGCACTGGCTCTTCGGCTTTGAAACGGAGATGAGCACCGCAACCCTAGAGTCGGACTCAACTGGCTTTCGAGCAAGGGAACTTTTACCTTTACCTTTAACTTATGAAACTAAGCTGATTTTGTTCTGAAATTCTTTTGTATGCTCCAGTAACCAATGTAAATTTGCAATATGATCCCCAGAGCCTCTTTTATTCCATCTTGAACATCTGGCATTTCTTGTTCCATATATGACAACAGTCTTTGTTATAAGATTTGAGCATCATTTTAATCATGTGAGAAATTAATGCAATGGTCTTATAGTTAATGCAGTCCTTGACATCTTTTTTTCAGAATTAAAATGTACATTTTGTGTTTCCAGTCTGTGGACCATTGTGTTGTGCACTATATGCATTTGCATATTTTTGTTAAGATTCTGATGGCTCGGAACAGCTCTATTGATATCTCATCTACTCCTGCTGATTTGTTTCTCCTAGTTGCTCTTACTTTACTTCACTTTCTCCCTATTGCTTTCAGTTCACTTTCTAAAACGGTAGGTTCTTCAAAAGTTTCTTTTTTGAAGGAATCTGTCATCCTTTCATCGCTTCTCTATAGTTCTTCAGTGTATCATTCCCATCTTTTCTTTATTTTCTCTGGTTTAGTTAATGTATTTCCATGTTGATCTTTCAGGATGCCTAACCATGATTTAAAATTCCCTTTGATTTCTTGGATCTTATGGAAAAGATCTCCTCTCATTCCATTTTGGTTGTTCTCTTCTATTTCTTTTCACTGGTTATAATAGTTTTCTTTGTGTTTATGTGCGAGTTGCTCAAATGCTGCATTTAGATTTCTAATTTTATTTGGGTCACCTTTTACTTTTGCTTCTCAACTATCTTTAGCAATTTAAAGAGTTTCATCATTCATCCAGAGCCTTTTCATTTCTTTTGGCTACAGGAACAGTCTTTGTACATTCTTTCTTAATAATATTTGTGGTTTCAACTCATCGTTCTTCTGGTTCATGTTCACTTGAACTTAGTAATGCAAATCTGTTCTTTACATGGTCTTCAAATTCTTCAGGAATGTTATTTAGATTGTATTTTGGCACTATGAATGTTTTGGTGTTTTCTTCCACTTTATTCTGATTTTCAATATTAACTATTCATGATCTGTACCACAATCAGCTCCTGGTCTTGTTTTAGCAGACAGAACAGAGCTTCTGCATCATCTGCTTCCAACTATGTAATCTATTAGATTTCTATATTGGCCATTTGGTGACATCCATGTATACAATCATCTGTTTGGTTGCCTGAAACATGTTCATGATAAACAAATTGTTGTCTTCCCAGAATTCTATGAGATGGTCTTCATTTCATTATCCTAGATCAAATCTTCCAACAATATTTGATTCTGCTTTGTTTCCTACTTTTGAATTCTAGTCACCTACGATTAGCAGCACATCTTGTTTAGGTGTGTGATAATTTTTTTTCCTGGACACTTGCATGGGAGCTTTCAGTTTCTTATCAGCATATGTAGCTGGGATGTAAACTTGAATGACAGTCATGTTGATAGGCTTTCCATGAAGTCTGATTGATATTATTTGATCAGACTTTGTAACACAGGTTCTGACTGGTTTTGCTATATCTCATCTCACTATTAGATCAACTCTGTTTCTTCTGTTTGTCATTTCCCAAGTAAAACACTTTGTAATTTTCTGACTGATAATATCCTAATCCAGACCACTTTAGTTCACTCACTCCCAGGATAGCAATGTTTAAACATTCCATTTCTCATTTTACAAGCTTACCTTGATTCATACTTCTCACGTTCCATGTTCCTATTATGTGTGCTAAACAACTCTGGGCTTTCCTTTTGCATCCACTAGTATCAACAACTGAATGTCCTTTTGCCTTTAGTCCAGCTGTGTCAATAAGAACAGTGCTACTCATAACTGTGCTCAGCTCTTCCCCAGTAGTTGATAGAGTGCCATTCAACCTGGGGGTTCCATCTTCCAGCACTATTTTTTCAGTTTGGACTGTTTCATCATTGGGTTTTCAAAGTAAGAGATATGAGAAGTGGTTTACCATTGCTGCGTTCTGCACAGTACTAACCAGGGTTAGCTGAAGTGGCACTGCCATTTCCTATGATAGATCCTCCTCCGGTGTCACCTTCTACTACTGCTGCTGCTTAGTAGCTACCCTTCAAGGATTCTTCTCCCCCCATCACCACTGGAACTGTCTGTTCTCTTCTGCTGATGCAGCTGTTGATCCCTAAAGGGGGTGGCTGCATCTTAGTTTTGTATTTCAGCTGTGACCATTCTGCCTTGAGTGACTCTGTTAAGAGTGTAGCCTCTTGACACAGTCTAAATTCCTTACGGTATTAGTTTCAGCTTTGCTGACGAACACCCTCACCACATTAAGGTGTACATCCAAGATGTTCTTTTGATTTCCTGCATGGGAAACATAGCACCAAACTACACCATGTCCTTGGTTTCATTTCCAGCTACTGAATCAGCTGATCCAAGGTCAGTGGACTAATGTACCTGGGTGCATTTCACAGGCACTGTCAGATGAGACTTTTCAATTTCAGAAGTCAAACAAGAAATTTAGAATTAATTTCCCTAGCTGATGGTCATAACCTTTTTAGAACTCAATTCTCTCTTTGAGCTATTTTGGTAAAAGCCTGTTCTGGCGCACATGACTTGAGTTTTAATAACTTGGGCTTCATTTTACACATAACTGAAGCAGGAGAAATTGCAATTACCAGCACATCCAGCTGCTGTAGAAAAAATGATTTATGTAAACTTGACAAGATGAAAAACAGTTGAAATAATTTTGGGTATGTACATATGAAACTGCCTTATACAAAGTCAGACCATTGTTCCATCTATCGTAGCGTCATTTCCCTGGATGGGGGCAACTCTCCAAGGTCTTAGGCAGACACAGGCCTAACACCTGCTATGTGAGATTTTTGAGCCAGATGTACAAAGGACTGAGCCTGAGTCTTCTGCATGCAGAGCATTTGTTACACCACTCAGCCTTCCCCAAATGTACTCTTGGGGTGGGGAATGTTATGCTAATGGTATTTGTTGCTGGGTGGACAAGTGTTGCATAATATTTTCATACCCAAATATACAGTCAGTTTGGAGAATACTTCTGTCTTCTACCATTCATGCACCTGGCCATTTTCTTAGTGTACATGTACATGGACAAATATTGTGTTGAGCAGAGTGCAGCACCTTCCATGATCATGGAAGTACATATTCCAGCCTCCACCTTCCCTTAAATTGTCACCAGCCATGAACTGTGCCATACACATTATGTTTTCTCGGGGGATAGCAGGGATCATGATTTTATAAAATGAAGAGTGGAGGTTTCCAGTGATTAATATATACATAAAGCCTCCATGCATAATACAATAAAACCAGATCAATAATACATAGCCAGCTAATATGGAAGTCTCACAGGGCACATCTTCTGCAAAAAGAAATAGCTTCACATCCTCTTAAAAGAAACTGATTGTGGTGCTCTGCCTACTCAGGACCTGGGCTCCTTAGTGTTTCTTTCCTGGAGGGTCAGCAGTGCCTCAGACTGGCGGGGTGGGGGCTGACTTTATTCCTCTCCTTCTCTGGAGCCTCTGCCTTCATGCAGCCTGGCAGGGTCATCTCTCCTCATAACTGGCCTGCAACACAGCCATCTTCAAGGAGACTGTGGGAAACCACACCCAACTGCAGGCCAACCCCTGCCCACTGCAGGACCAAGACGTTCAAAGGGGTGACAGGAACAGTCCTACCAGAATAAGGCAAGTTCTCCCTTTGTCTACTTCCCTGTGCATCCTATGACGAAATCCTGGGCATCTTACCAGAAGATGGCTCTGCCCTTTCATTCCCTACTGAGCTGGCCACATAGCCCACCATCTTGCACTGCTGCTGAGACCCAGTCCAGCCTCCTAGTGTGGACCTGCTCCTGCTGAGCCACCATCTTGGTGAGTGGCACGTGGCCAGCCTCAGCTGAGATAAGCCACTGCCTGGTCAGTGAGGGTACCAGTGGGAGCAGGGAAGTTGGCAGCTTGACTGGTGGAGCTCTCTGTGGCTCCTGCTGCTTCCCCAGTAAGTTCAGACATAGTGGCACCAAAAGGCAATTATGAAGCTCCCAAAGAAGCTGCCACCCACAATGACTGAAGGGAACCTACATATTCAGAGGCAGTAAGCCTCTGAATATCAGTGTTAGGAGGCAGAATCAGGGGAAGGCCTCAGGCTGTATACACTGTCTGATGGCCATCCAGGGCCATATCACAAAACAAGATACTAGACTAGATGGACTACTGGTCTGATCCAGCAGGGCTCTTCTTATGTTCCTAATAAACGGAATTCTAGAGTAAATGTGAAGATACTGCCAACAGATAATGCTGGCACCAACTAGTAGGGTCAATGAGAATTAAATGAATTTATGAGCTGCCTTACTAGGTTCTTCCTAAAATGTACTGGATTCCAACCAGTCGAGGCTTTAAAGGTCAAAACAAGCATCTCACGTTCTGATGGAAGTAATGGCAAACACAGAGATCAAATAATTCAGAATAGCTGTTATCTGGTTGCAGCGATGAACTGAAAAGTCACACCAGCCTAGAGGGGAATCATGCTTTTTGAAAACAGTAATATCCAACTGCTCTTCACCTCATTGCACTTGTGTATTCATGAGGTTCTCAAGAGGTCCAGTGCCCTATTTATTTTCAAGCCATCATTTGATGACTCTTTATGGAACACTCTGTAGTTGTCATCCATGCAAATTGGATTTCGTTTACCAATGAGTCCCTGCTATGCTACCTTTGTTTCAGGAACCTGCCAGCCATGATTCTACACTCTGTATCCTTTGAACATTAGTCATGTTACCCTTATTTGTACCAAAGATAGCTCTTGCATTATTGGTCACTGTGGTGGCTCCATTTGACTGTACTCACTACTTAGCTGGTTTAGCTCTAAATCCTTCAAAGAAATTAAGACATTTTATGCAAGCATACTAAAAGTCACACTACAACTGGGTATCACAAGCCAAGATGAAGAGCCATAACTTTGCAAACAATAAGTTTAGAAATATTAAACGGTGTTTTTCAAAAGGTTGACTGTGAGTATATTTCTAAGGAGAAATAATTCAGACATACAATTTTAAAGTTTGTAATAAAGAAACCTTTAAATAATGTGTTGTCTAGGACATACACAGTTTCTAGCGCTGTATAACCCCAACTCATTTTATAGACACTGCCAGTGCCCCGATTTTTATCTCTCTTAAAATACCATATTAACAATGTTTCTTTTTGATACATGATAATGTGAAGTATCCTACAACGGACCAGGGCAGCTATAATCTTGGCTTCCTGTAAATTATGGTTTACAAATCAGATGTCAGGTTGGAGGGCTCCCACTCTCTACCCGTTTTCTCAAAGTATGGTTATAGCCAAACAAGATTAATGTCTCACCCTCTGCCAGGAAGAGCCTATATGGCATTGAGCTTGAGTCCGTTTCAGGTATGTACTCTCAATTGCTGTAATGTGACTGATTTCTGGACTAACCAGGCACTCCCAAAGAGTAGGGCAAAGCTAACCAGGATGCTCCACAATGGCTTTATAAGCTAGGCATCAGACACATAAGACACTATCTCCTTTATCCCTTACAGCCCAATATCCTCTATGAACAGGACTGGTTGTCTTTTTTCTTTTTTTCTTTTCTTTTTTTGAATGGAAGGAATGGGATGGTGGGCTATCCTTATTTGAGATAGTATTTATTTATTTATTTATTCGTTAGATTTCCCTCCCGCCGAAGCGGCTCAGAGCGGGAGAATTAATACAATATTCTTCTAAATCCATTGAAATAACTGGACTTTGTGTAACTCTATTGAGTATTACATTGTTATTCTGACTCCCTCTGTTAAAATATTATGTTGTTATAAGGCATTCCTTGTTTCTTAATGTCTAGCACTTGTCAGCATTTTAGTTCTGCTTTAAACAGCATCTGCAGTTAAATAGAATGTAAGCAACTTGTAAGACTCAGAACATAGTATACACACAGACAGCATACTACATACACACATCGCCTTATGTATACAGTTCCTTTTACGCTTACAGATCCTTAATGCACTCTTATACACATACCACATCATCTAAGAAACATAACCAAATATGGAGCAGAATGTATCTGGGGAGGGCCAAGTGAACTTTCTGCTGAAAACTCAACTGTACAGGAACAATTAAGTTTGACTTCTCACAAGCTCATACTTTTTCAAGCTATGGTCTCAGGAAAAGATTCCCCTTGATACTTTCATATGCTCTTAAAGTGTAATTCTGGCAACAATCTTTAAACAGATAAAAGGCCTGGTTTTCATATTTGCTTAGTTACTTCTAAAGGTATCTTATACAGTATTTACTTACCCCAATCTCTGCCCATAGCTTCTTTGCTTTTAACCAAACACAAATTGTCATTCAGGTATAGTTATCCTGAACCATTTCCAGATGGTTAAGATTAGAAAATTTACGAAAGAATTCTTAGAATAGTAGTGACCAAGAAATAAGGTAGTTGACACATTTTGCTTCCCTTATGATATACCACAATCCAGGAAAACAGCGATTTACTTGGAAGCAGGCTTGAGTACTTAATGTGCATCTCCAGTGTAATGGTCAGTCATGCACTACTGAGCAGGTTGGATAGATGCTTTTGGTGTGAACGATTATGTGCAGCTAGCAAGGCCACTAGCTCTCAGCTATGAGCACAGAAGTATCAGGGCCATTATGATCTATCGTTTTGAAAACAGGGATGTTATTTGTTAATCACAGGTTGGATCCAGATAAATCTTATGCTCTTCTGTCAGTGGAATGAACAAAACTTTCCTGTCTCCCCCCTCTCACTGCAGTCCATTGATCTCCCTGAAACATAATCCTGGAGAATAGGGGATCCCCAGGAATGGCATGATGGGGAAATTGGAGGTCTGCAGGAGGAAGGGAGAATCAGTAAAAATTATACCTCCCCTTCTGCTAGCAGAAAATTTAGTCTGGATCCAACCCTATGAATGGAATTAATGTTCTCCCACTTTAGTATTATAAATGTTTTTTTTTCTATTTTGATCCCGAGTCTTCAAAAGCCATTTGCACTAAAGTCTGTCATCAAAACCCCTCCTCTAATGTTATATTCGCAATAAGGAGCAGCAATTTCTTAGCAATCAAGACAATTTGTTCTCAACCTCATTTGTTGCAGCACACTGAAGTCAGCCAGCACAGTCCTTTCTCTTTTTTCATTTCATGATATGAAATGTAAATTTATTTTCCTAGGCAAATACTCATTTACCACCTGCAGAGCTTTCAAAAGGCAACAGAAATTAGAAGAATTAGAAAGTAACAAACCTAAATAAATAACCCCATCAAATATTAATATAAAATGTGAGTGGTTAATGGCTTAATTAACTATGAAAATGGGGCATCAACTGCAGGATCTGTCTGTTATAACACAACAAAAACGAAGTCCAGTGTGTGTGCAGGGCCTGTGTATGGAGGCTTCCTCACAGGCCTCTCAAGGTTATTTAGCACGTCAAGTGGTTATGGAGAACAGGACACCAGCTAGAGTTCCTTGACCAGGCAGAGGGATCAGACAGGGATGGTGTGCACAGGCCTTCCGCTCTCTGTAACAACCTGAGTGGCTTCTGCATATGCTGCAGGAGGAAGGGGAAAACAGGGCTCCATATAGGGTTGCCAGCCCCCAGGTGGGACTGGGGGATCCCCTGATTTCGTGGGCTCTTTCCCACCGTCGGCCAGCTGGCTGGTGGGAGGAAGCCCCACCCCCAACAGCCACGATCCGGCACAACATTCTTAACGTGATGACGTCACACAGAAGTGATGTCATCACACCGGGGACATTGTGTAGTGATGCTCTGGTATTTTGGGGGTGGGGCCAAAATACCAAAGCACTGCCATGCGACGTCCCTGTGGTGATGACGTCACTTCCGTGTGATGTCATCACATCAGGGACATTGCACACAATGACATTGCCCTGCCCCCCACTCCCGGAAAGCTCCTTCCCACCCCCAGCCAGCGAGAGCATAGAACCTGGCAACCCTAGCTCCATACCACAACAAGTGGTATTCCTTGGCCTGTGCTACCAGAGAACTGCTTAAGTCAGGGGTGCCGAACTCATTTGTTACAAGGGCCGGATCTGACATAAAAGGGACTTTGTGGGGCCAGGCCATGCATGTCATAAAATGTAATGCCAGGTAGCAGAGATATAAACTTTATAAAAGATACAAACACAATTAAAGATATTATTCTTTTACTTAAAATATAAATATACTTAAAACTCTTGTGATATTTTGTTTATTTAACTGTCTTTGATAACTGACACCTCCCAACCGCCCCGCCCTCAAGATGCCTGCCTAAAATGGAAAGATGGGGGACTAGTGGGGCCTGGGAATGCCATTTTTAAAATAAAACATCAAGCAAAAGCACAAGGGTCACAGCAGAAACTAAAAATATAAAATGCTCTGAGCCTAGGAACATAAAATGACTGGGCAAGAAAAGGGCCTGATTAAAGCCATGGGTGGGCTGTTTCTGGCCCGTGGGCCTTAAATTTGACACCCCTGGCCTAAGTGAACAATAAGCAGACCAATTGGTGTTTTAAACACAACTCGTGTTTAAATCACCAGTCTCATCAGCTCTGATTGGATCCCTACATCTAACTTTGGATGCTGTCATTCTTGAAACCAAAATTCAGTGACACTAGGTACTCTAACAGTTTTTAGATAACTCTTAATCTACAGTAAGCCCTGCAGCAAATCTACTTGTGATAGCTATCACATTAGACAGGGCTTTTAAAAAAAAAAAAAAGCCCAGCTGGGACTCATTAGCATAATAGGCCACACCCAACAGCAGAAACTCACTAGCATATTAGGACACACCCCTGACATCACATCTCATTAGCATATTAGGCCACACCCATGCCTTCCCTTGGCTTGAAGGGAAGGCAATTTAAACCCTGGTGAAAATGGCTGCTTTGGAGGGTGGACTCTGTGACATTATACCCAGCTGAGGCCTGTCCCTTCCCCAAACTCAGCCCTCCTTACAGTCCACCTCAAAACCTCTAGGGATTCCCCAGCCTGGCAGTGGCAGCCCTTGTAAGGCCTGGCCCCAAGGCTCCCTCCCTCCCTCCCTGAAAGGCCAAAATAGGCCTGGAAAGGTCCCTTCCCCCACCCTTTTACTGACAGCCAGTTAAAAGCCGCCCCGCCCCCCTGCCGCCCTGAACGTTCTAATCTTTCACTGTTGATGTCTGGAGTTAGATCCCTGCAGAGGCCATTTCAAAAGGTTTTGGGGGGAACTCAGCCGTCCCTGAAGGGATTTTTTTACTTCTTGGATTTTTCTGCAGCCACAGGAAGTCTACTGACTATGTAGGAAAAGCTGTTGGGGGAGAGTGAGCCCTCTGTTGGCCGGGGACAACCAGCAGATGCTGGTCTGTTGAGCGCAGAGCTCTCTGGGGCATATATGGGGAAAGGCGGTCCTTCAGATATGTCAGTTCCTGGCCGCTCAGGGCTTTGAAAGTCAGTAAGTAAAGGTAAAGGTTCCCTTCCTCGAAAGCCAGTCGAGTCCGACTCTAGGGTTGCGGTGCTCATCTCCGTTTCAAAGCCGAAGAGCCAGCGCTGTCCGAAGACGTTTCCGTGGTCATGTGGCCAGCATGACTAAACACCAAGGCGCATGGAACGCTGTTACCTTCCCACCGAAGTGGTACCTATTTATCTACTTGCAATTTCTTGCTTTCGAACTGCTAGGTTGGCAGGAGCTGGAACTAGAGATGGGAGCTCACTCCATCATGCGGCAACTCGGGTCTCGAACTGCTGAACTACTGACCTTCCACAGCCTGCAGTTCTGCGTCTTAACCACTTGAGCCCCGGTACTCAATTAGAAGCCAGTAAAATCTGCACAGCACTGGCTGAATGTGCACCCACACAAGCAACAGTCAGCAAACGGGCCGCCACATTTTGCACTAGCTGGAGTTTATGGATCAGCCTCAAGGGCAAGCCCGCATAAAGCGAGTTACAGTAGTCAAGCATGGAAGTGACCATTGCATGGGTCACTGTAGCCAAGTCCTGGGGGGAGAGATAGGGAACCAGTTGCCTGAGCTGCCGAAGATGGTAAAAGGCAGACAGGGCAACAGCAGTGACCTGTGCTTCCATTGAGAGAGAGGCATCCGGGATCACCCCTAAGCTCCTCACCCTCTGAGCTGGCACTAATGGTGTACCGTCAAAGGTAGGGAGCCTGATCCCTGACCCAAGACGGACAAGGGGCTTCCAGTTCCCTTCCTGTATCAATTGTGGTTGGGAGGTCCTGGAGGAACAACAAGACTTTATCTGTGAAATACTTTGCAAATGCCTCACAGCCAATAGCCAATGCCCTACCATTTTTCTTGCCTTGTAGCAACTGGGTTAAAAACCGAATAGTCCTAAATAATTGGGCTGGGCTTGAATTCGCACATGCAATGGAGGCTGCATAGAACTCCTTCTTAGCAAACTTCACTGCCATCTCATTTTTGTTGTTCTTCAGTCGCACAGTCGAGTCCGACTCTTCGCAACCCCATGGACCAGTTCCCGCCAGGCCCTCCTGTCTTCCGCTGTCCTCTGAAGTTGGCTCAATTTCATGTTCGTTGCGTCGATGACACTGTCCAACCATCTCATCCTTTGCCGTCCCCGTCTTCTTTGACCTTCAATCTTTCCCAGCATCAGGGTCTTCTCCAGTGAGTGCTCCCTTCTCATTTGGTGGCCAAAGTATTTGAGCTTCAGTTTCATTATCTGGCCTTCCAGGGAACAGTCAGGGTTGATTTCTTTTAGGATTGACTGATTTGATCTTCTTGCAGTCCAAGGGACTCTCAAGAGTCTTCTCCAGCACCATTGTTCAAAAGAATCTATTCTTCGGCGCTCGGCCTTCCTTATAGTCCAACTCTCGCAGCCATACATGACTACTGGGAATACCATTGCTTTGACCATGCGGACTTTTGTTGGCAGGGAGATGTCTCTACTTTTTATCATGCTGTTTAGGTTCGCCATCGCTTTCCTCCCAAGGAGCAGGCGTCTTTTAATTTCATGGCTGCTGTCACAGTCTGCGGTGATCTGGGCTCCCAGGAACGTGAAGTCTGTCACCACTTCCACGACTTCCCCTTCTATTTGCCAAGGAGTGATGGGGCCGGATGCCATGATCTTAGTTTTTTTTATCTCATAGACTCATAAACATTCTATAAGAAGTTCCTGCAGCTTCGTCATGTATACGCCGCCACACTCACTCTAGCCATCTCAGCTCCCATTTCATCCTCCACAGCTCCAGGTTATACCATGGGGCAGCTTTGCTACGAGGGCGGAGAGGGCGCCAGGGGGCGATATTGTCGATGACCACATAAAGGCGGCCATGCCACCAGCACATCTAACAAACCACCAGGGGGCATCGGATCCCACAGAGCATCCTGAAACTGACTACAGTCCATTTGGCTCCGTTGGTGAGCATAAATCCACTCACCACCTAAGCAGGGAGGTTTCAGCACTTTTAGCCAGACCTTCAGGGCAAAGTGGTCTAACCATGGAACTGCATCTTCTCCCACCAGATCCACATTTATCCCCATCCCCAAAATCAAAACCAGCATGTGGCCTGCTTGATGCATGGGAGTCGATACAAATTGGGAGAGTCCCAGTGCCTCCATGGACAATACTACATCCTTGCCCTGTGAGGATGCTGCATCATTGACATGGACATTGAAATCCCCTAAGATTAGCAGCCTGGGGTGTTCCAATGCCCAGCTGGACACAGCATCCGAAAGGTCAGGTAGGCCATCTGCTGGCGCGTTAGGCAGTTGGTACACCAGCCAGATGGCCAAACTCTCCTTGGCTTCCCATGCCAGACCAACACATTCAATGCCGGTGATTTTTTCTGCGGGGAGTGCCCTAAAGGAAAAAGTCTCGAATAAGCAGTGTCACAAGCATACACACACCCGCCCAGTTGTCCGGGACTGGTGGCGGACCAAGAAACCAGGTGGATTTAGGATGACAGTTTCACCCTCTCTCACCCAGGTCTTAGTCACACAAGCCAGGTGTGCCCCATGAGATAATTCTGCAGGACAGAGGTCTTATTATTAATAGATCTGGCATTTAGCAGCACCAGTGCTGGAGATGGGTATTTCTTCCTAGCCCTACAATCGACATTTCTCGGGATGGGACGTAGGAGGTCTTAGCCTAACAGCCCCTGTCCCAGCATGTCTTTTGTCCATGCAGGTCCCATTATCTCCAACAGAGCCTCTTTGAGAGGTCAAAGAGGAACTCTACTTCTTTTCTCATCAGTGTAAATACAGGTTGGATCCAACCAATAACAATGGCTTGGATTCAGCCAGCTTTTCCACACAATCTCCTCTAATTCCCACAATATTACAGCCCCCATCCCATATAGCTTTCATCCATGCAAGTATCATGATCCTTAGCATTGCTTTTTCGGTGGACAAAGAGGGCCCCATCCTTCCTGATTCACCAGCAGAAAATCTGATTGGATCCAACACAATGAAAATGATCATTAATTATAACTTTGGGCTTGGAACAAGCCCCTTTCAGTGGTAGGTGGGTTTTTTTTTTTTGGGGGGGGGAAGTCAGGGTCCGAGGGTGATTATTGGCAGATGCTTCATTGCACTTTATTTTGTTTACTGAATTTACTGTGATTTCCTTCACCCAACCCCATACACTATGGCCTTTCTTCCCCCCTTCTTCCATGCACACCTCCCTCCAACTACCAGCTTGCTTTGGCTTCCTTCCTGCCTCCTCTCCCACCTGCTTCCCTCTTCACCCCCACTGGCACAGTAAAGCAGGGGAAGATACAGGAGGGGGGGATAATATCAGAAGTAGCACAAGATGAAGATAGGGATACCATTCTCCAGATGGGGGCGGGGAATCCCCCACTTTTGCAGGCTCCTGCCTGCTGCTGGCCAGCTGGCCAGCAGGAGGAAATCCCCCCCACCCTGACATTGTGTGCGACATACTGGTGTCACCCAGAAGTGACATCAGCACATCAGTGACAAAGTTCTGCTTTTTGGACAAAACTCCATGGTTTGAGGCCATTTTTACGATAGAGTTTGGCCTAAAAAGCAGAGCGTCACAGCTGATGTCACTTCTGGGTGACCCCGCCCACCCCCAGAACACCCCAAATCCCCTCACCAGCATGACAAAGGGACCTGGCAATTCTAGATGAAGATGGTTTCTCCTCCTCACATGCTTCAGGTGACAGTTCTTATCATGTTGCCATACAGCATTTTGGGTTCTGTGTCATCCTAAAATACTGATAGAACTCCAGTATGGTATTTTGTAATAACACTATTACGGGGGCGGGGACACTTGTGTCCAAATCATAGTGGTGGCTTCACTCATTGTGCAGATTTACCTGTCTGACCTTGGCTGTTAGGGATATGGTTATGACTTCACTGTAGCCTTTTCAGCTATTGGTAGAACTGTCTTATGCAGAAGAATCTAGCTATACAACTTTGGGGCCTATGAACTGCAGAGAAATTGGGAAAATTCCCCCAGTCCAAATCTACCCCTCTGGGGCAATATATTGTGGGGTCTCAATGAGGCCCATTTCTCAATTCTTTTTTTCTTTGAATTGAGCACCAGGGCTTTTTTTGTAGAAAAAGCCCAGCAGGAACTCATTAACATAATAGGCCACACCCCTGACAGTGCAACTCATAAGCATATTAGGCCACACCCCATGCCTTTCCTTGGTTTGCCCGGGCGCACTGTCGCTGCGGGGAGCCCCGGCAAGCCGACCCTTAGACAGGTCAGGGAAGGCACGGGGAGGCATTTAAATGCCTCCCCGATCCTTCCAGGGCCCCCCTGGCCCCCCTGCCTCAAGAGTCGCCGGGGGGGTCACTCTCCAGGCCTTCCCTCTGTAGCCACACAAAGGTTTTGGCTGTAGTGGGCATGGCCAACTCTGAAGCCAGCCGGAAGTCCATTCCTGTGCGTTCCTGCCCAAAAATAGCCCTGTTGAGCACCAATCACTCTCAACACTCTTGGTCTATCAGAGGCAAAACAGACTGTAAGAGGCCATCTCTTTGGTAAGCTGGGCCTTTTGTTTTGAATTTAGAATGTAACATTTTTCTGCATATCTGGAGAACTCCCTGAGCATACAGCAACCTCTATCATAGCCATGATTATCTGCTTCATTGTCCTACTAACAAGCACTCAATCATCATACCCCCCAAATTTTGTTGGTCTCTAAGATGTTACTGGACTCAAATCTAGCTGTTCAACCATTAGCATCAACCATAATGATGGGCAATTCTCTAGTCATATATACCCTCCCACTGATTTTAACCTTTGCTTTCAAATTATTTTTACAACAAGCATCACATTAATGGCATCAGGACATCTTGTTTTCTCTCTAATCCTTCTCTCACACACAATTTTTTCTTTCTCTCACTTCCTTTTTTCTCCTCTTTCTTTTCTTCTTGTGTTATATTTTAGGACTGGGATAGAAAGGAGAGTACAAAAGAAGCACAAA
>NW_015168668.1:342529-360825 GCF_001447785.1 Gekko japonicus | reverse complement strand
AATAAACCTTTAATGTTAAAAAACTGTATTGGGAAATTAGTTTAAGCAGTAATTTATTCAGTTCCTCATCTGAGATCCCTTTAGGATGGCCCAATTAAAAACAAATCAATGCAAAACGCAGGTATCTGAGCACATCCTGCTAGTCAAATGTTAGATTCTAATCTTGAAAAACGTAACTAAATAAACCTAAAAACCAACATACCTTTAAAGCTTCAATCACAAGATCTCGGGCTTCCAACTCCCCTTCGAGAACACTCAGAAGCATCCTCAGTTCTGGTTTGCTAAGACTGTCCACATCAAACTCTTTTTTCTGGAAGAAGAAGAAAAAAGGAAAGCAAATTGATTAATGCAACAATATAAAACAAAGGTTTTTACACCTAACCCAACAGCAAAAAGCAATAAGATTAACTGGTGTTCTTATTTTGTTTTATGAAAAAGCCTTATCTTGAGTGCACCAACACAAGTAGGAAACTGGGGTTTCAGACATTTCAAATCCACTTGCCCAATGCCTCTGTCAATACCAACAGACTTATAAACACAGGAGCCCACAAATGAATGCCAACTTATGAACGGCAGCTCAAAAGCCTTTTATTCTGGTAAGCCCATTAGAGGGGTGTCCCTCAGACGTAAGTGAGAAAGAGTGAGGCAGGGGCTCACTGATTTCTCCCCTCCCATAGCAGACCTCTAATTCTCCTCTCAAGCTATTACTGGGGAACCCCCAGCATTTGCGGGGAGGGAATTATGGTTTGTAGCAGGAGTGTGTAGCTGAGAAAGTAGTGCTCTGCTGGCAGAAATCATGGTGATTTTTGACAAGATCGAAGCCAAGACTTTGCTTGTTGCTCTCCAGAATTCCAGAAGAATGAGATTTGTGATGACCACAGACCTCAATACATGCTGGTGGAAAGGGCCATCAAGTCGCAGCCAGCTTGTGCTGACCACCCTAGGGTTTTCAAGGCACAAGATGAACAGAAGTGGTTTGCCATTGCCTGCCTCTGCGTAACATACACTTCATGAAATATTGTTTCACCAAAGTTTTGAGTATGTGCTCCTGTGGCCATTATGCTTCTTTACCTTGAGGACAAAGTGGAAAAGAAAAAGTTCCCACCCATGCTAGAAGACAGTTTTACAGGTGTTCATACCAGCAGCTCTTACCTGCTAGTGAGTAAGACCACAGTAATCACCCACCTCCATTCTCCTCTGAAGAACAATCAGTTAACAAGTTATAATACAAGAAGGAAGAGAAGGGTGGGGGACGTGTTCATACGAGCTTGAGGAAGCAGAGTAGACCACAAGCAGGCACAACCTTTCCCAAAAGGTTATTTGACTAAAGACACTCCAGAAGCACCACTGGACTCTGTCTTTCTTTTTTAACAGACTTAGCATAGCTACCCTCTTGAAATCCAGTGCCAGCAATATCTCTAATACTTTTGGCAAGGAGAACAAAATATTTATGCCCCGTGGAACAAAAATCTCTCTTTCAACATTTGCCAACATACTGCTTATTAGTAGTTACCCCCAAACTCATGAACAATAACTGAGTGAGCTAAAGTGTTTCCAGTTCAGCAGTGAACTGAGAGCAGTCGTTCGATTATTGCAGATTTTATGACTGAGGCATAGGAAGATGTTGCTCTAGGGTGATATTTGGCATGTAGAACTCAGTGGAAAATTTTATTTAAATTTTAAAGAGGCTGTTCGATTTCTTGCGTGAGAGAAGACAGTAAAATAACTTTAAAATGCAGTTTCTCATTCTGCTTTTTTGGCATCTATCAGATTTTAGAGCTCTGTATAATTTAAAGCCAAACTGCACAGAGGCAACATCTCCTTTGTCGATTTGAAACAAAATGTAAACTGCACTAAGGCAGACAGTGTTTATGGTGTCAAAGTCAGACTGAGTTCAACCCCCTGTTCTGCCATGATGTTCATTGGGTGACCTTAAGCCAGTAACATATTTACTTATCTAGATATCATTTTCCAATCCACTTTTCGCTGAGTGGCCTGCACAAACCTTGCCTCTTCCATTTTGCCCCCATAAAATGCCCAAGAGGTAGGGCTCAAGCTCACCTGGAGAGCTTCTATGGCCAAGTGGAGGTTTGAACTTGGGTCTTGAAGACCCTACTTTAGTTCTCTGTTATAGCACACCAGCTCTCAGCTTTACGTACCTCACAGGCTTGTGCCGTATGCCACCCTGACCTCGTTGTAGGAAGTGTGGAATAAAAACATAACAGACTGACACCCAGACTCCAAGATAGCTGTTCTACTCTAAAGAATCACACACAAATATTGACTGAGGTCCTGGTCTCAGAGATATGCTTGAACTCATGCTGTACAGTGTCTCCGAAATCTGAATACATCACTTTAACCAAGTGATACTTCATGGGTCTGAAGGGAAAGGGATGAGGGAAAGCACAAGTTATCTGTACTACTTCTCCCTGCACATCCAAAGAAAGAAGGTGTATGTGCTGTCACTGCTATCAGAAGTATGAAAATGTTCCACACAGTGAAGGAAAACAAGAAGTTTAAAAAACAGCAGCAGCCACTCAAAACTTTCCTCCCTTCCTTTATTTATTTATTTATTTATTTAACTTTAGACTTTATATCCCGCTCGAACCCCCTTTCTCAGGGGGTCTCTGAGCGGCTTACATATGGTGCTAGTCACACAAATTACCCTAACTATGGCCACAGAGTTTATGGGGGTGGGGTTTCCTACCGGCACCCCTGTGGTGGTGGGTTGACATGCTCGCTCTTGGCTCGGCGCTTCGCTTCGCTCCCGGCGAGCTCCATTTCGATCCGGCGGCAGTTCTTTTCCTTCGGTCGCATGATTCACGCCTTCCTCTGGTTCCAGCAACGTCCTTCCGGCTCCGCTTTACACCAGCGTCCAACGTCATCATGCGCCCGTCTCGCCCGTCTCGCCGGCAGCCGCTCAGATGTCTCCTCCTTTCTGGCCAGTTATATGCATTCAGAAAACCCGCCACCAAGTACCCATAAACACACCCCCTACTCCTAATAGGCTATTAACAGTAACCGGGTGACCATTGGTCTCCCGGCTGGAAAGCTAGCCCTTTGATTGGGCCAGCTAGGATCCTTCGGCTCCTTTGTCTTTCGACTCAAGCTACAGACGGTTTGTGCCTGGCCTGCCCGGGCAAGTCCGGGCATGTCAGGCTGAATACATTACACCAAGTAGTTGGGTTGTATTTATTTCTGTAACTGAACGGTGATGGTTTAAATTAAAGTAGTGCCCCCCAATCCATCTAAAACGTCTGCTTCAGTGAGGCCCAAACTGCCTCATATGAACGGGGCCTAAAATAGCTATCTGTGAAAGCAATAATGATTAGGTATGTATATGTGTTACTAACACAATTACAAAAATCTCCCATACATTTGAAGATTATTTCCTTATTTTCCACAGAGAGCTAGCAATGTCAGGTCAACAAAATGGTCTGGAAAACCCAGCTGCTGAGAAAGGACTTGTTACATTTGTTTAGGCACTCTGTATTGTTTCCTTAAAATGAAATGACACATGAGGCATTCCAATGGTAGCTTTTTGCAGGCATCACAACCATGTGTACTGCAACCCTACCAAAGGGAGTATGCACTACCTGTGATGCTCCCAATACACACATTCACCATTTTGTTTGAATAAGGTGCTGTGTGTGTTTTCAGCTTCAATACATTTCTGAGCTGAAAAAACACATAAATGCCCAACTCAGACAAAACAGTGACAGCATAAACCGGGGACAGCACAGGTAGCACACGCCTCTGATACACAGAGTTGACAATCCTCAAATGTAACATCTGAAAAAAGGCTGATTTCTTTCTTATGGCATCATGAATCGATACTTTCCACATGTGGATCTCACTGTACTGGCAGCACTGTGTCCACTTCTGGGGACCACAGTTTAAGACAGATATCAGCAAACTGGAAAGGATTCAGAGGGTTAGGCATTAGATAAATCCTACATTTGATATGTTTAGCCTAGAGAAAATAAAATTAGAGGGCTAGAAAGAGAAAATGTTCAGGCAGTTCTCATATATTTTAAAAGCCATTAGGAACAAGAGGTATAGCCCTGGCAGTCTGATCTGCCAAAGGCAGGAGTGAACTCCATGGTTTTAAATTACAGGTAGGTAGCCTGAGATGGATTAAGAAAAGTACCCTTGGTTTCAGCCATTCAGTAATAGAATAAAGTAGCCAAGAAGCATGAGAAGTCTCCTTGCTGTCCTAGGGGCAAGGGAGGAAGCAAGGGTGAAGGGGGGAACAAACCAACCATAGAACATGACAAGAGTGAAAACAGGCCACAGCTTTTACTGAACACAGCCACACAGGAGCATTGACACAGCACAGGGGATGGAACCCACATCGGGTGACCTGCCTGTTGGCTGATAGGCCCCCCTTCCCCCAGCCCACCTGTTGGGGAAGCAACGTGGAATGCAAAGTCCCATAATCCCACATGGGTGCAAACCACTGCGTGGTTCCTTTGCCACCTGGGGGTGAGAGACAGCCAGCAGCCACTGAGCTGGGTACATCGCTGAATAGCCCCACCCCAAGACCCCTTACAGTAGTATCCAGAATGAGGGAGGCGAGCATGCAGGCTCAGCCTCCCTCCCCATGGATCTGACTCAGTGTCCAAACCACCACAAAAGTTCAGCAAACCACCCTGCTGAAGCTGCAGCCAACTGTGAGCAGGCCCTGGCAGCAGACCTCAATAAATAGGGGAGGGGTGGATGGGAGTGAAGACTCTGCTTTCCAGGTCTTCCTGGAAGCTCCAACCTTCCCTCCCCCGCCTGATTGGCTGGTGGCTGCTGCTAGAGCCAACCCACCCAGTTCCTCCCTGCAGCCACACAGCCAAGGGAAAGAAACAGCCACAAAAGTGGCCCCAGGTAAGTCCAGTCGCTTCCGACATACCTGAGGGACCGCATTTCCCCACATATTCCCCAAAGAGCACTTCAGTCGGGGTCACAACACTGGCTGGTGACCCCGGGCCCCAAGGAGGCCAGGCTTGCAGCAACAAGGGCCAGGTCCTTTTCAGTGGCGGCTCCTATCTGGTGGAATGAGCCCCCAGAGGAGATCAGGGCCCTGCGGGACCTCGTGCAGTTCCGCAGGGCCTGTAAGATGGAGCTCTTCCACCAGGATTTCGAGTAGGAGCCGCCACTGCCACTACCACCACCATTGTTCCCTCTAAGCTGAGTTTGTGTGAGCTAGCTCACAGTTCTTTAGCCTCCGGCTCACACATTTTTGTCTTAGCTCAGGAATGATGGCTCCAGGGCAAACTAATTTATGCAGCAGCCCAATCGCTTGCTCACAACTTTAATGCCAGTGGCTCACAAAGTAGAATTTTTGCTCATGAGACTCCACAGCTTAGACGGAACACTGAACACCACCGCTCCAGTACAGAGCGATACCGCCGGAGGGCCAGGTAACATCCATCTACGGCCCTAGTCCTCCCCTTCTGCTTAGCAAGAGGTAGGGGAGTTTTATCTTTGCATTCGATTATATTGAATTTTATCTGTTTTATCTATTTCATATATTATATGCACTGTAAGCCGCCCTGAGCCCGTTCGCGGGGAGAGCGGGGTATAAATACAATTAAATAAATAAATTCTTTCCAAGAATACAAAAGTACGCAGAACTTGCATTTGTCAAGGATGTGCAAGAAATATATTAGTTGGCCTTTCAATTTCATAATTCTCATCTTTCTTGTGAAAATGCACCTTTTGAAGAACACACACACTTTCACATGCAAGTCAAATTATTAATCATTTTCCACACCTGCAAATGATACAAAAAGGAATACCAAGCAGGTCTACTCAGAATCCTATTAATCCTACACCATGGGACATACTCCCAGGAAAGTGTTCTCAGGAATACAGTGGCAGCCAGACTTCCGGTTGATGGCGGCGCGCTAGCAGACTCACCGTCCGGACCTCCCAGGGACGAAGCTGCGCTCCAGCCGAAGAAGGGGGTGCGCAGGCTCGCAACCCCCCCCCAGGGGCCCGGCGAAGAGACCCTGGCCATGGAACTTTTAAGAGGTTGCCTCTTCAATGGCGGAATGCCGGAGAATTGAGGCGCCTCTTCGTTCCGAAGGTCCGACGTGCTGTGAGACCAAATGGACTTAAGTGAAGCTGACCGGGACAAGCGCAGGAGATCGAGCATCAGAAATGAAGCTGAAAGCGAGGCCGAAAGAGGGAAAAAGGCGAGCGGGGGAGGGACGCCTCCCATGCGCACGAACTTTTGAGCGATTGAGGGGGGGAGCAGAAGAAAACGCAAAGGAAACTGTCTAGAAGTACTTACCAGAGCGAGTTCAAGCGTTCAAGCACATATTCAGAGACTTTTTAAAAAATTGCAAAAGTAATCAAACAGTAAAGATGGCGGGGGAGAAGGACAAAGAAAAACTTTTGAAATCGAAAGGGACTGAGAGCCCGAAACCGGAAGCTACCAGTGAGGTGGCAAGGTCTATAGCGGAATACATGCACCCTCTGCTGGTACAGCTGAATAACTTCAAGGAACAGATGTCAACAATGACTAAATGTATTACCTCTCAGCAAACCCAGATAAACGAGACATTGCAAATAATGAAACAAAATACTGAGAAGGTAAATGATGTGTTTGCAGTTACTCAAAAGGTGAAGAAAAAAGTGCGAAAGCTGGAAAGGAAACAAAGCTCCACAGAAGATCAGCTACTACAATTGCAAATGGAAAGGGCCAACATGATCCTTCGCTTCCAGGGCATGCCAGAGAATAAAGGGGAGAATCTTAAAGAAGTGATGAGCAAATTACTAGCCCCAGTGACAGAGATGAAGGCGGAATCACTGCTAAGCGATATGGATGTGGTCTATAGATCATAATCAGGCTATATAAAGAAAAATAATCTGCCTGGGGAAATTGTTGTAAGATTCTCGAAGAGGCATGTGAGGGATGCAATCCTGAAAGTGGTTTCTGGAATTTCCCTAAAAGTGGAAGAGAATACTATCAGAGTATTAAAGGACATTCCATTTGAAGTAAGACAACGGAGAAAGAAGTATAAAGAACTTGTAAATCCTGTAAATGTAGTTTCCCTTCCTTTTCCTTCTGTTATAGTTTTTGTAGTGATATAAAAAAATAATAAAAAAATCCCCTCCAGGGGCTTAAAAAAAAAAGGAATACAGTGGCAGCCCATTTGCACAAGACCCACCATGTTTTCAAGTACACTTCAATCATTGTGACTGCACCCCATGCCGGTTTCCAAATAAAATACCTTCATAATGTCATCGGTCTCTTACTACCAATGAAACGCAGGCACAGCAATGCAGTTTCACCAGAAAGCTTTGTCACGTGACATGGGCAAGCACCACATGGACTGAATAATATCACTCTCATTTTTTCTTGCCAGTAAGTCCAGACCATGCTGTGCCATAATAAAGTCACCAGGCAGGATGGGAGCTGCTTGACAACATAATTTAAAAGAATCTCATCAGGACCAGGTAATATAACTGCCAGGTGACTCACAAACATGACTATTATCCACTAGAAGAAAGATTTAGTGAGAAGTTTGAGAACCACAGCCACATAGTAGGTGGCCATGTGGATCACACAGACATCTTTTCCAGCTCCATCTTTAATTTCTGTCACTCTATTTTTGTAGATTTTAAATTTTACAGATTCCTCTACCCTTGTTGGCTGAAGCAATCCCCCCCCCAGAAATTAGCAAAATTGTACTAGCAGAATCTCCCTTCTTAAATACAAAACATTAACAGATCCCTTCCCAAAAAGATTTCAGATGTATACCAACTTTGCAGAATGCACACCTTTAAAAAACGACATTGTGAAAAACACTGTGCATCAAACCAAGACTCATGCCTGTGCTACAGCATGTAAGAAGCCTAATACATTTGGTAACTGTACACCATTACACTATCATACACTGGCATTATGTGTGTGGTAATCTAAATATTACCATCTTTTAAAAATAATAATGTATTTGCTTCATTTATACCCCCTTTTCATTCCAATGGGAGATCCAAAGTGGTTTACATCATTCTCCTGTCCTCCATTTTATCCTCACAACAACTTTGGAAGGTAGGTTAGGCTGAAAGCATGGGACCAATCCAAGGTCACCCAGCAAGCTTCCATGGCAGAGAGTGAGGATTCAAGCCTGGATCTTCCAGATCCTAGTCCAACCACCTAACCACTACACCATACTGACTCTTGCTTTCTGCTCATTGAGTCTGGCTGCTATACTATGGCCCACAGTCAAAACTCAGCATACATGTTATTTGCTGCTTCTCTCACAGGAGTGGGTTGGTTTAGGGGAGCAAAATAATGGGCATGTTAACGTCATGGTTTTCAAACTATATTCCAGGGAATCATGGAGGTCCTTAGAAGTTTATTGGAATCCCTCAGTTAGAAGATCAGGTATGAGAGACACTTTTACCTGGGGGGAAATAGCTTGATCATCACCACTATCAATATTCCCCTCCAAGGGCAGCTGTAGAATATGGGTATGTTCTAATCCAGAGCATACTTCCCATTCAGCCTGTGCACCATGTTTGTCCTCTGCATGAGCTGATGTGCATCCAGCCCAGAATTCTCTGTAATGCCCCGGGATTCTCTGACAAACAAGCAAAAACTCCTTAGCAGACAAACTGTTGAAGTGACATTCTTTGAAGGTACACAGTTTGAAAACCTCAGCTATAATGGCTCTCAGTCATAAAGACTTTTGTAGTTTCTAAAGTTCTAAAGGGTACCTTCTAAATACTGAGAGTTGTTGAAATTAAGATCCATGAATCTTTACTATGTATCAGATTTTTACCCTGTCCTTCCTCCAAAAGACTCATACATGGTTCTCCTGTCTCCCATTTGACCCTCACAAGTGCCCTGTAACGCAGTTAGGCTAAGAGAGAGTTACTGGCCCAAGGTCACCTGATGAACTTCCTGCCTGAAGCTCTGTGATCCTAGTTCAAACATTCTAACCACTGCTCTGCATTGTTCTTTATATTAGACTGATCACAGAAAAGCAGTCCAAAAACAGTGGCCATAAATAATGTATTGAACACCCCCCAGGCTGTGAATCACAAGTTCTTTACGGCTAGTTTAGATGTGATTCAGGCACCTGAAGGCCAAAGGAAAGCAGTGAGATGCTGGGGGTAGCACATACAGCAAGAACAATGCTTTCTAAGGTAGCATCAAAATGGCCTTTTTCATAGCATGAATCTAAATCTACCTCTAAACTGGCTATTAATTTAGATTTATTACTGCACAGATACCCATAATAATAGTTCCACTTCGAGGCACACATGGGGGGGGGGGATGAAACAGGTTCAGAGGAGAGAACTGAAGATGGACCAAAGTCCAGAAAACAAGCTCTAGGATGAAAAGCTGAGGGAATTAGGAATATTTAGCTTGGAGGAGAAAATACTAAGGGTCATTGTGATCTTCAGATACCTGGGGGACAGCCACACAGAACAGGGCAAAGACTCATTCTCTACTGCTCTGGAGGGCAAGAGTAGATTGAGTTGCCAACTTTGGTTTGTGAAACTGCTGGAGATTTGAGGGTGAGGTCTGGGAAGATCAAAATTTATGGAGGAGAAGGCATCTGAAGTTGGCATTTCCTCCAGAGGAGCTGATCTCTGTGGTCTGGAGATCAGCTGTAATTCTGGGAGAACTCTCGAGTCCCACCTGGAGCCTGGCAGCACTGCAACTGGATCCAATGGGCTTTAGTTACAGAAGGGTCAATTTTGGCTGAACATTACAAAAGACGTCTTAACAGTAAGAACAGGTCAACAATGGACCCAATTATTTGGGCAAGGTGTTGGGCGCTCTCTCACTGGAAGTTTTCAAGCAAAGGCTGGACAGCCATTTGGCAGGAATGCTTTAGTCCAGATTTCCAGCAATGGGGGGGAGGGTGGCCTATAAGCCCCCTTCTCACTCTAGAACTCTACATGGAAGGCCCAGTTCTCCTTCTTGTTTGGACAGCTCTCCAAGGTTTTAAGCAGGATTCTCAGCTCTTATTTAACCTGAGATATCAGGATGTGAACCTGCGCTCTTCCATACGTAACACATGTGACTTGCCACTGAGTTACACTCCTGTATAGATTTCACTGATGTGTGGATTTCAGCTCCATGCAGGTGTGAGGAGTGGATCATGCCAACTGCCTTCAAGTTTTCCTTTGTCACTGTCACCATGGCAACCAAGCAGATACTAAGGCTTGCTCCAGCCCCCCATACCAACTGCTTATGCTTAGTTCAGGAAAGCCCAGAATGGGAAGAATTTTGGCTTCATTCCCAAATACGGCCATTAAAGAACACTCTTCCCCCCCCCTTTCCCCCCAATAATAAATTTCTTGCTGACATTAAAAGATAGGATTAATTTTTTTCTCCCACATATACATTTTCCATCAAAAACCTCACTAACAAATCTGCTGAAACTGATGGCTTCTGCACCACTCTGTCCTGGAGGCAGCAGCTAGCACAGAACACCACAAGGCAGTGTAGCTTAAAATGGAATCCCTGGGTTGAAAGTTACGTAACAGGAGAACTCGACTCCACAACCGTTGCCATTCCCTTTAAATTGTTTATTGGACTATCTATACTTTCAAGACTGAGAAAGCTAAACCAGAAGGCTTTGGTTCAATTCAAAACACTCTACTGGAAATCTTACAGAGCTTCTAAGTTATAAATTAATCTGGAATCTGGGCAAAAATCCAAAATCTATCTATTAGTAATGACACCAGCTTTCCTTTTGTAGGGGGGGGGGATCGTGCAGCCCATTCCTATTTATACTCAGATGTAAGTCTCACTTGCTTACTTCTAGATGGTCATAATACTTGCCCTATTAAAACAGTGGGAACTTTGCCACAGGCTTCAGTGCAACGTGTTCCCTTTATGTTTCTTTTCATAAAATGCCCTAGCAGTCTACAGAAAATAAAACCTTTTCATTCCCTTTCATGCATTAATACATTCAATGTGTATTTAAAGTGCTGGTCAAACTGAAATTTGTTCTTGTCAACCCTTAAAGCGGCAACTTTTTTTTTAACAGAGCAGTTACCTATAAATAGCCTTCTGGTTCCCTGTATAGAAACCTAAATAAATGACCTGATTTTCAAAATATACTGAACATAAAACCAGCTACACGCAGGTCTCCTGCATATAATATTTTAGCAAAGGTATCTCTTTATGTATTATAATACCAATGGCTGCGTACATCTAAATTCACTTCACTCTTCAATTGCTGTATACTCTCATATCTGTAAGCAATAAAAACTGATTTGGTTGCGCACCTTTCATTTGTTTTTTGAGGATCTGGTTAACAGATGACTACTGGTTCAAACAGGTTTTAATTAGAATATATGACATTAAAAATCCAAGGGATTACAAAAAACACACTTAAACCAGAAAACCCTACTTGACAACACTTTCCACCAATTTAGGGCCACTCCAAAAATCATTAATCACCCATTCAAGAGCCATGCATGAATTTCACATTACCCCTTTTAACCCGTTTTGAAGCCGTTTTTGATCCGTCATGGAGTAAACCGATATAGGGCTGCCATTTCACACATGGCTTTCCCCTTCCAGTAAAGAACTGGATCTGAAGCGGTTTGCCATTTCAGACTGCACCACTTTTTCCTGCTTTTTCCCCGCAGTTTTTCACCAGCGCAGGTCATCTCCGGCTTTTTTTTTTAACGTTCACTTTAGAGCACTATAGCGCTTTAGTGCTAAAACACAACACTCCAGACATTCCAATGGAGTTGATATAATGCTGTTTCGTTATAGCGTTATAGCACTATAAAGCGAACATTTTTTAAAAGCCAGAGATCGCCCGTGTGGACGAAAAACGGCGGGAAAAAGCGCATCAGAACTGGGAGCGGAAACTGAAGACTACTTGGAAGCGGTTGACAGGTAAAACGCTTCAGCCCCGTTTCCTAACGGGACAGAAGTGTTTGTGTGTGAAATTACAAATATATTCCAGTAGGGAACCGGTTCTAAAATGGTTCTGTCTGAAATGACAGACCAGAAACCGTTTGGGAACCGTTCCTCTTCCGGATTATATCGTCTGTCTGAAATTCCTCATGGTG
This sequence comes from Gekko japonicus, assembly GCF_001447785.1. Classification (NCBI taxonomy): domain Eukaryota; kingdom Metazoa; phylum Chordata; class Lepidosauria; order Squamata; family Gekkonidae; genus Gekko; species Gekko japonicus. Next base: position 348,777 of record NW_015168668.1, on the reverse strand, counting down.
TCATAGTATTTAGAACATCAACACTAGGATCTGGGAGACCCACATTTCAATCCCTACATTGCCATAACGTTTGCTGGGTGACCTTGAGCCAGTCACTCACTCTCTCAACCTAGCCTACCCCACAAGGTTGTTGCAAAGATAAGACAGAGGATGAGAAAACAACTTGGAGGAATGGGCACAACTTGGGGGAATGGGCAGGACAAAAATATACTAAGTATCAAATTTAAAAATGTATGGGAATCCAGTTCCAATCTGATTTCCCAGACATATGTGCACAGGTTTTTAAAAATGTATATACACACATACAACTTATTTATCTGCTGCAGCAAACTCGTTTGTAACATTGGGCTAACAACTGTAATGTGTGGAGGTGTCCTAACTGCAGACAGCCAGTGATTAGAGTGTCACACTAGGATCTGAGAGAGCCAGGTTCAAATCCCTACACTGTTATGCAAGGTTGCTGGTGACCTTGGGCCAGTCTCACATTCTGCCTAACCTACCTGACAAAGTTGTTGTGAAAATAAAATGGAAGAAAGGAAAGCAATATTGCAAGTTGGCTTTGGATCCCCCCTGGGGAGAAAAGCAGCTTACAACACCATTCCCCCCACCTACATTTTATAAAATAATAAAAACAGTTCTGCATATAACAATCTGGATCAGTTCCAAAGAGTTTCCTTTAAAAGAGATTGCTCTTTGATATTTTAGCTCCATGTTGACCAGATTACATCACTATTTTTTTTAACTGGAAAAAAAAAGACATCATTGGAAACCACAAAATAATGACTACAGAGAGCACTTTGTATGGACCCACAGCAAGGACCCTTGCCTCATTCTCATTCAAAGCACGAATGGCAGCTAGACTTTATGGGCAATCCACATACAAAAAGTGAAATTTGATTTACAACTTTGAATGGAATAATCAAAGCATAGATTTTTCCATGCCCCTTTGTTTGCAATGTGAAGAGTCCTCACCAGATTAAATCAGAGAGTAACTGAACTAGAAATTGACCTACGAATTAGAAAAGCTAGAAGCACAACCAGAGCCAGTGAGAGAGTTTCCTTGGCACAGGCTGTCAAACAGCATGTCTGAAGGGGTGGCAAACCCTAAAATTATCTGTACTTTTTGGAATTTAAACAGTAGTGTGAGAGAGAGCCTGCAGCAAAGATCTGAAGCAAGATAGATTTTTCCTGCTCCACCACTTTGAAGCAGAGGAACAAAACAAAAAGGGGGAGAAAATTATAGGAGGCTTATGTTATCTTGAGACCCGTCAAAAAAAGCACCTGAGCACCTTTACAAACCCCCCCCCCCCAAACCCCTACCCTTCCTTCTGTGTGTGAGACTCTCTCTTTCTGGAACTGAAATCTCACTTGCTTCTAGGAAATCGGGAACTGAACTGCGGCGCCGCCGCCACCCCACAAGGCTTCTCCTCGCAATAGCCCACGCTTGTCCTGCAGAGGCTTGGTGGGCCGGGGGAGAGGCAATCCATATGGAGGGGGGAGGGAGTTAATTCCAGGGCTCGAGCCCTGGAAGTGCTTTCGGCCGATCTGCGGCTGTCAGCTCCCCGTGACACACCACCAGCCCGCTCACCCGCCAGCACCAGGGCAGTTCAGGGACCTCTCGCCCCTCGTCCCATACAGAGAAAAGGAGCTCGCCTTCCCACAGCCCACACACACGCGCGCGCACGCGGGGAAACAATAGGGACCCGCCTCCTGGAGGGGGGGCAAGCCAGCAATCTTCCCCCACCTCTTCCCATGAACCTGACCCCACTCGTGTAGCCCTCGAGGGACAGGCGAGAGGGAGCGCAGGAGCTGCAGCGCCGTGCCAAGGGCGGACGACCCCGCCACCCCCTCCTCCTCCTCCCCACCAGAACCCAGCTGCCTCTCCAGGCTGCCTCCCCCCCCCCTTCCCACTGATCGCATCCGACTGCCATGATCGGGCCAGGGAAGTCCGGACCCAGCGCGCTCTAAACTGCCTGCGCTCCAGCTGCCCTCGCCGCCCCGCCCCGGCGATCTGCGCTCCGGACACACACACGCCGGGCCCTCTCCAGCCCCGGAGCCGCCACTGCCGCCGCCGCCGCCGCCGCCGCCGCCTCCCTCGTGCCCAAACAGCCAGCCCAGCGGGCCCCGCGCAGCACTCTCCAGCGCCCGGCCCCGCGTCCTTCGCCTACCGCTGCCGTCGGATCCCCCCAGCCGCTGGAGCCGGGCTCCCCACTCGCTCCGTCCGTCGCCATCTTCCCACTGGCACCGCAAGCCCGGGCTCCGAGCGCAACAGCGCGGAGGGGAGGCGAGCCCAGCCGAACCGAGCGGCAGCCCCCGCAGCAGCGTAACCCCTTCGGCGCCGGCCCGCAGCGCAGCCTCGCGCGTCTGCCTCCGCCTTCCCGCTCCGAGTGGGGCGCCGCCGCCGAGCGCCGCGACGCAGGCCGGGAGGTGGAGCCCTCGAAGCAAACAGCCACGCGGCTCGGCCGGCCGCGGTGCTGTGGGAAGCAGACGGGTCTGTGTGGCGAGCCTCGTCGCTAGCGACCTGCTGCGGTCTCCCTCCCGCCATCCGTAGCACAGGCTTCGTTTTCATCTCTCGATGCACGCTCCTCTTCCCTTTCAAGACGTCGCATGCCTTGGCTTCCTCCCTCCGGACGTCTTTCTACAGTCCATTGGCCGTCAGGACCCCAAGCTATCCTAGGGGGCAGCCAGCTTTCAACCATAACCTCACTCCCCAGAGGGACCCCATCTACAGATCTGGTTGGGCTTCTTACTTGCCAAAGCACAACCCCACAGTCTCGGAATGCCATCAAATACAAGGGCGGTTGGCATGAGCAAGGGCAGGGAATTACTCCTGTTATTATCTTTCACCTGACATTAGTGAAGTTGTTGTTCTTGCTAATAAGGACCAAGTGTGCTGACGGGACCAAGTGTGCTGACAATCGGCCTTCTCAAGATAATTCTTCAGAAGGGAGGGAATAACACTTCAGTGTCACCAGGAAAATCAGATTTTCAGCTCTGATGTGTTTAGAAATTTATGCCTTGCTCTTCTCCCCAATGGGGTGCCAAACCACTTCACATCAACATTCTCTGAATGTTGCACACAAAAACCCTGCTAGGTGGGCTAGACTGAAAGAGACAGAGACTGACCCAAGGCCACCCAGCAAACGTCTCCCAGAGACAACCACTTCTCCCAGTAGGTCTCCCAGATCCTACTGCCATTACACTATGCAGTAGTTCTAATTTGAGGTCTGAGCTCTCTCTGCCATTTTGAAATGTAATTCCCCAACTTGTTACTTGTTCTGGACAGTTTCATCTTTTCTGGAGTTTTCTGAACTATGATACTTTGTTCTGGACCAGACTTCTCAAATGCAAATAGTGCAGCAATAGGGCTGAATGCTCAGCTCTTGGACCTTTGTAAGCCTTTCTGATCCTGAATTGTTGGATCGAAGCAGAATTCCTTAACTGCTTTGCAAATTAATTCAAATAAACTTAGCTGAATCGGATCACTTGAGTGTGAAGTGCAGACAGGAGATGCCTAGGTCAGAATTTACAGAGCAGAGCAAAGGTACAGAAGGGGTAATGCAATGCATTCTCGGTGGCGTTCTCGGTGGCGGCTCCTATCTGGTGGAACGAGCTCCCAGAGGAGACCAGGGCTCTGCGGGACCTAGCACAGTTCCGCAGAGCCTGCAAGACGGAGCTCTTCCACCAGGCGTTCGAATAGGAGCCGCCATCACCATGGTACCATCTACGCCCCAAACCTTGTGGACAGGGTCACTATGATGTGGGCACCTCGAAAAGAGAATGAGACCTTAGGAGATCACCATCTTGTTCTTAGGAGGTGAGCACCAGATACTGTTTTGTTTGTATGATGTCTTAATATTTGATACTATTTAATATTTTTAATGTTTTTATTGTAGTATTATACCGGCGATATGCCCTGTAAGCCGCCCTGAGCCTGCGGGGAGGGCGGGATAAAAATCTAAATAATAAATAAAAATAAATAAATAAATAAAATCAGTCGGACAATGGAATCACTTGATGTAGCAGCTGCCAAAGATCCCATCTTGCCCACAGCCACATTCATGGACCAGAGAAAGGCAGTTTCAGGGGGCAGCCATGTTGGTCCACAGTAGAACAGATGCAAGTCTGGTGCTGCACCTTAGAGACCAGCAAGATTTTTAGGGTATAAACTTTTGAGAGTCGAAGCCTCATCAGAGAAAGTCAGTCAGCGGGAATCACACCAAATAAGCATCTTTCTGCACAGAGAATACCAGGCCCTTATCAGTCCATGTGGTCCACAGTAATGATGCAGGCGCAGCCGTCCCCTTCAGGGACGCTCCCAGGCGTCCTCTCTGCACTCGTGTTAGGCACGCACCCTGGTATACCCAGGAGTTGTGGCAGCTGAGACGACTAGAGAGACGGTGGCGCTGTGCTCGTGACGAGGCGACAAGAGCATCTTATAGGACGTTTATGAGAGCCTATAAGATGGCAGTTAAGGCTGCTAAGGAGGAGTTCTATGCGGCCAAGATTGCATCTGCGAGCTCGCACCCGGCCCAATTATTTAGTACAATTCGGATTTTGACAGACCTGCCCCACGGCAGGCAAAATGCTAGGGAATTGGATATTGGCTGTGAGGCTTTTGTGAGCTTTTTCGCAGATAAAGTCTTCGCGCTTCGCCGCGACCTCCCCGCCACACTTGAGACAGTGAGTGAACTCGAGGCCCCTTGCGTGTCTTCGGAACCAGGTTTAGAGTGTTTCAATCTCTCTTTTTTTGCACTTTTTTTTTTGAGTGTTTCAATCTGCTCAGTCTGGAAGAAGTTGACTGCTCGTAACTGTGCGCCCAACCACATGCGACCTTGATCCGTGCCCCTCCTGGCTCATTAAAGTGAGACACGAGGGGGTACGAGGCGCGCTGCGGGAGATTATTAACAAGTCCCTCTCTGAGGGACAGTTCCCCAGTGCGCTCAAGGAAGCGATGGTCCGCCCTCTCTTTAAAAAACCATCTTTGGACCCAGCCGAATTGGCTAACTACCGGCCAGTGTCCAATTTGCCCTATTTGGGCAAACTTATTGAGAGGGTGGTGGCGTTACAGCTACAGAGCTTTCTGGAGGACACTTCAGTCTTAGATCCCTTCCAGCCCGGCTTTCGCCCTGGTCATGGGACTGAGATGGCCTTGGTTGCCCTGACTGACGACCTCTGAAGGCATCTGGATCGAGGAGGTGTGGCAGCTTTGCTGTTGTTAGATCTGTCGGCCGCGTTTGATACGGTCGACCATCAGCTGCTGACCCACCACCTCGCCGACGTGGGGATTCAGGGGCTTGCCCTTCAATGGTTTGCCTCTTTCCTACAAGGTCGGGGACAAAGGGTGGCAGTTGAGAACCGGCGATCCCATAGGTATCCCCTTGACTGTGGGGTCCCTCAGGGAGCAGTGTTGTCCCCAATGCTATTTAACATCTATATGCATCCCCCTTGCCCAGATTGCCAGGAGTTATGGGCTTGGGTGCTATCAATATGCAGATGACACCCAGGTCTATCTGATGCTGGGTGGCCGGTCGGACTCGAGTCCCGATGACCTTAATTGGGCATTGGAGGCTGTGGCTGGTTGGCTCCGGCTGAGCCGATTGAAACTAAACCCGGCGCAGACGGAGGTCCTGGGCCTGAGTCGGGCCGGTGCGGGGTTGGGGCTCCCTCTCCCGACCTTCGACAGGGCGCCTTTGGTGCCAGCGTCTAAGGTTAGGAGTTTGGGGGTGCTCCTGGACTCCTCATTAACAATGGAGGCCCAGGTGGCAGCCACTGTCAAGTCAGCCTTTTACCATCTTCAGTTGGCATGGCAGTTGGTCCCTTACCTTGACTGTGATGACCTGGCCACAGTGATCCATGCGACGGTCACCTCGAGGCTAGCCTACTGCAACACTCTCTACATGGGGCTGCCTTTGTCGCAAATCCGGAAGCTGCAGCTGGTGCAGAATGCTGCAGCCAGGCTGTTGATGGGTCTCTCTAGGAGGGACCATATTTAGCCTGTGCTGAAAGCGCTGCACTGGCTGCCAATAGCGTACTGGATCCAATTCAAAGTGCTGGTTCTTACCTATAAAGCCCTATATGGCCAGGGTCCAGCCTACCTGAGGGACCACCTTTCCCCACATGTTCCCCCAAGAGCACTACGGTCGGTGCCCCAAAACATGCTGGTCATCCCGGGCCCCAAGGACATCAAATTAGCTGCGACCAGGGCCAGGGCTTTTTTGGTGGCGGCTCCTACCTGGTGGAACGAG